>NW_026453417.1:0-42191 GCF_025200985.1 Drosophila gunungcola
TAAATGGCGATTTTTGTTCATTTGATATTCCATGACTTATTACGTTGATAGAATTGTAAGCTTTTTATCAAATCACTTATTTTGTATTACTTAAAATTGGTAAAATCTTGTACTATCAATTCATTTCCTCGAGGAGTTGTTTATTAATTTTTGAAAGGTGTGAGGGTTCATTTAATTACTTTTTTAAACTATGTTTTTTTTTAATCATTTTTTAAATTTTAGGTAAAAATCCAAATGAGGTTTTATACTTTTTTTTAGGGAATTTAGATGCGTTTTAGTAAACTTATGATTTCCTCGTAATGTGTTCAAAACTATTTCTACTATTGTTTTAAGCAGTTCACTATCGCTATTGCTTATTATAGCCTTTCGTAGTTTATTGCTAGCCTTTTTGAGCACATACAATATATGTTTGTTTTTGTAAACCATTTTCTTCGGAATAGCCGTATACTCAGAGTTAAAAATGTCTGACCTAAACCGTAAGAGATAGTTAATTCCCTGAGTGAGATCAATAAAAAATATTCGTGGGTTTGCTCTGTTACTTCTTTATATATTCTAAACAACTCTGTTGGGTTTTCTGGATAAATTTGTCTTGCCAGACATTGAAATTGAAGAGTATTTCGGGGATTTTTAAAAGCTATTATATGTTTGGTATGTTGTGAAATATCACGGGTATGCGATGATTTATGAAATATATTTTGAGTAACCACAACAACTGATAAATTTTGGTGGTGTGATCCTTTCGTAAACAGTTCACATACATTTTTGTTAAAGGCACCCATCATCAAGTCGTCGTATCAACAGAATATCATATTAGGATTTTATATTTATTAAATTACACTAACCTTGAAAAATTTAATACTATTTTGTATTAACGACGCGAAAACTTGTGACTGCAGTAGTTCGACGATGTTAAATTGCGAATTGTGAAACTATTTCGAAAGCGCGACGAAAAGGAGTGGCTACGATGATGTTCGATTGATCACTGACTATTATATTTCAATAATTTCTCTTAGAACCTAACGTATGCTACGGTGGCGAGAGACGGGGCGAATTCGCAAGAGCGAGCGGACGAAAGCTTTATTGGCTCCCGCTCTCGCCCTACAACTAGTGATTTAAATCCAAGCGCCAAGTGCGCAAGCACCGCCCCCTCTGAAGGGACGACGTCCTTCAGCCCAGAACGGGCAACAGGGCCAGTCGGTGGACAGCTCTCCGATATTCCCCGTCCTGCGTCCCGACGTCCGCCACGCGAACCTTGCTATCGGCGCCGGCGTGCACCGCTACCACTCGTCCAATCCTCCACTGCTGGGGCGGAAGGTTGTCTTCTGCGACGACGACGAGCGCTCCCACGACGAGGTTGGGCTCCCCCTGGTGCCACTTGGACCGCTGCTGGAGGCTGGAGATGTACTCCCGGGACCATCGCTGCCAAAACCTGTGCCTGAGAGACGAGACACCTCGCCATCGTCGCAAGCAGGTCAGGCTGATCTGGTCCGGGAGCGCCGCTGATGGTGGGGGCCAGAAGAGGGCCGCCGATAGCAGATGCCCGGGAGTCAGGGCCTCGCCGTCGTTCGGGTCGCTGCTTAGAGCGCCGAGGGGCCTTTAGTTGAGCACGGCCTCCACGCTGGTGAGCAGAGTTCCGATCTCCTCCGCGGTCAAGAAGTCTTGGGCTACCGTGCGAAGGAACAGGTGCTTTGCAGACTTCACACCTGCCTCCCATAGTCCGCCGAAGTGCGGTGTTCTGGGCGGTATGAACGCAAACTCGCATCCTTTTTTTGATGCGAATGTTTCGATACCGCCCCCTGCTCCTCTAGACAGGCTCGGAACTCTCTCATGTGGCGATCTGCGCCGACGAAGTTGGTAGCGTTGTCGCATCACATCTTCTCCGGAATCCCGCGACGACTCACGAACCTTTGAAATGCCAACAAGAACGCATCAGTGGTTAGGTCAGACACTAATTCTAAGTGGACTGCTTGGACGCAAACCAGACGAACAAGGCCACATACGATGTGTACGGTGGCTTACCACGGATACGATACGTTGTGCTGAAGGGACCACAAAAATCAACGCCACAAATATTGAACGGGCGGAGAGCTCGAAGTCTATCTGCTGGCAAGTTTCCTATAATTTGCGTCAAAAGTTGCGGCTTACAGCGAAAGCAGCGCATGCACGACCGAACTGTTCGTCGGCAGACTTCTTGAGCATTAACTAGCCAGATTTTCTCGCGCAGACGACTTACGAGAGCTCGTGGGCCAGCGTGACAGTTCGTAACGTGAGCTTTTAGACATCAACAACGGGAATTTGGCTTCGTACGGGATAGGAGCATTCAATAACCGACCCCCAACTCGTAGCAATGTCGAGGAGCACCAATCTAATTTATTTTCCTGAAGAAAAGGGTATAACTTTTGAATATTCGTTGCTACCGGTTTATTTTTCCGAATTTTACTTATGTCGTCCCTGAATTTTATCAAAAGCGAAATCCAGTTCTCTTGGCGAAATACTTTTTTCAAAGGGCTTCGACACCTTTCTGCACCTTTGAATAAAACGAAAAACACACACGAAAACTCTCAGAAGCTTCAGGTGCGACGAAAAGGACTCAATTTTCTGAAGCACATAATTTGGCTCTGGGCTGACTACGAGATCTATTGCCGATTTGCGTATCTCCATCGCCATTACATCAGCCGGCAGTTCAAAATGTTTATTTACAGGCCAATTATTTTCTGAGTCTAGCAAGAACGAAGGCCCACCGAACCAAATGGACGTTGTAAGCTCCTCTACGTCACATCCTCGGGACACTATATCTTCTGGGTTGACTTTCGTGGGAACGTGTCTCCAAATTGCTTTCTCCGACCACTCCTGAATTTCTGCAACCCGGTTCGAAACAAAAACCGACAACGACGAGGGATGGGTTTTAATCCAGTGTAAAGTGATCTCGGAGTCTGTCCACAGGAAAACATTCTCAATGGGAGATTTTAGCAATGGCCTGACACGATTATAGAGATCTGCTAAAAAGGTGAGCTGCACACAGCTCAAGGCGAGGCAAAGTTTTCGACTTGAGGGGAGCTACTTTCGATTTGGCGGTCAATAAAGACACTTTCAAACCTTCAGCAGTTTGAGTCCGAACGTAGATGCACGCTCCATACGCTCGCATGGAAGCGTCAGCGAAACCATGTATTTGAATCGGGACTTGTGGATCTGTGTTGACGAATCGCGATACCTTAATTTTAGGCAGCTGCAGAAGCGTCGCTTTAAACGTCTCCCACGACGTGAGCAACTGCATCGGTAGCGACTCGTCCCAATCTAATTTTCGAAGCCACAGTTCCTGCAACAACATCTTTGCCTTTGTGACCAAAGGACACAAGAGGCCAAGTGGGTCGAAAAGTCGAGCAGTCACCGCCAAAATATTTCGTTTTGTCGCGCGAAGATCCAGGAAAGAGTCATCCAACCGAAATTGAAAGTAATCTTTAACCGTTAACCAAACCACGCCAAGGGTCTTGGTTACGTCTGAGTCTGCCATAAGTGGCATTACTGCGCTATCAGATGCGGATAACTCTGGGCAGTTTGAAAACCACTTTGCCAATTCAAAACCTGCCTCTTGCAAGACCTGAGAAACTTCGTCTTAAAGGCTTTGCAGGTCCTCAACGCATCCGGCGCCAGTCAACAAATCGTTAACATAAAAATCACTCTGAATAACCTTTGCGGTTTTTGGATGAGTTGCTTGCGCCATCTCTCCTAGCCGCATTAAACACCAAATCGCCAAAAAGGGTGCTGGCGAAGTTGTTGTAACGGTGTTCAACTTAAAGATTTTCAGGGACTTAGAAGGATCTCGTCTCCATACTATGAGCTGGAAGTTACGATCAGCTTCGTCCACCATCACTTGGCGATACATCTTTTTGACTTCGGCCGCAAGGGCAAACTTATGCAATCTAAACTGAAGCAGAGTCGAGTACAGCTCCTCTTGAATAGTTGGGCCTACCATCAAGATGTCATTCAACGCTACCTGCGTAGAAGTACGGCTCGATGCATCGAAAACTACTCTCAACTTAGTTGAAGTACTTTGTGGCCGTAAAACGCATTGGTGCGGAATGAAATAGTGCGGAGTATTCGGAATTTTGTCATTGGTGGAGGACATGTGGCCCAGTGAAACATATTCCTCCATGAATTCAATATACATCTTCTTCAGCGAAGGGTCCTTTGACAATTTCCTTTCTAGCGACAAAAATCTACGTTTCGCAACTTCGTATGACGAACCAAGAGTATTTGGGTCAGATTTAAACAACAAAAGAACCGAAAATCTACCGGACGACAATCTTTGAGTATTTTTCTCAAAGTGTTGTTGACAGAGTTGTTGCTCAGGAGTATGGACTTTAGGCTTGGGCGGCAAGTCCTCCACAGACCAAAATTTCTGCAGGGTTGTGTCAATTGACTCCAACGCTTCCTCCTGGCAGCTGAGATGTACCATTTTTTCAGCGTTTTTATTATTTTCAGAGGCACATCTCCCTGACACTATCCAGCCGAGAACTGTCTTTTATAAGATGGGGAATTCAGGCCCCTGCTTTATCTGGCCAATAGATAAAAGTTCAAAAAATGTTTCAGCGCCGATAAGCATATCTATTTTTTGGGGCTTGAAAAAGAATGGATCTGCCAACTGAATATTTTCAGGCACCCTCCACCCGCTAATGTTCACCGCTTGATCCGGATGATGACCAGAAATATTTTTCATAATCCAAAAATCGGACGACAATTGCCTGTTCCCTACTCGCGACTTCACAATCGTGTATATTTTTTTTTGTGGCTTGGGCATTAGTTCCACCAATGCCTCGCAAGCTCATGCACACGTCCTCTCTTATAATTTTGAGCCTCTGAGCGAGCTCATCGGTTACAAAGTTTATTTGTGAACCAGAGTCGAGCAACGCTCGAGCTAATACAAACTCGCCGCTTTTGGTTTGGACGCTCACAACAGCAGTTGCAAGAATGACTCGATTCGATGCATTCGCATGCAAAACATGCGACGTGGATGGAGACTCCTGCATGAGCGTGGGCTGAGAAGGGGGTGGCAACGGAAGATTTGTGTTTGGGGCATATATGTGTAGCAAAGTGTGATGTGAGGAATTGCACACTCTACATCTGTTCGATTTGCATTTTTTGAAAGTGTGACCCTTTCTTAAGCAGTTAATGCATAAGGGTGCTCTTTTAGCGAAATCGAATCTTAGCTGAACTGTTAGGGCTGCGAAGGAAGCGCATATTCCAATCTGATGTTCAGCTGAGTTGCAATACATGCATTGAACAGAGTCGTTCCTGGCAGCAACAAACGAAAAACTCCTATTTCCATTCTTCTTAGGGTTAGATTGGGTCTGCTGAACAGTTTTGGGCTTGGAAGCTTCTTCTGCTACCATGTGTTGGTATCTCCTGTTGAGGGCCGCCTCACATTCGCTCCAAAGTGGAAGCGAATTATAATCTAACTGTTCTTCCCATTTTCTTTCAGTTCCTGCATCAACCATGTCCATTACCAGATGTATTAAAATAGCATTAGTAATGCGTCTATCATCCCCAATAGACAGCAAGGAGTCATACAAGGCTGTGACCGTGTCGATGAGGGTTCTCAAGGCTGTAGCTGAAGGCTGGGAAATTTTTTGCAAATTAATAAGTGTCGATATGTTGTCAAAAAAAATAAGACAATCATTATCGTACACCCGCTTCAGGCTAGCAAGGGCTTTGGGATAATTTTCCGCAGTGACTTGAAAGGCCCTAACTGTTCCTAATGCGTCTCCAGCTAAACATGAAATTAAATGATTGAATTTTTCAATATCGTTTAAAGTGTCATCTTTGTCAACGAATGTTTCGAAAAGGCTTATAAAATTTTTAAATTCGGAGTGTTTTCCGCTAAAAGTTGGGAGAGCAACGCTCGGCAGACGGCATTGAGGCGGGCGATTTGCTGGCGGAGCGGATTTCTCGATATTATTTTGTTTGCACTTATTTAAAATTGAAATCAGCAATGACTTTGTCATTACGGCCCTCTCTTCCAACTCTTCGCGGTATACGTCTTTTGTATCTTTCACTTCTATTTGGTTTTCCAAAAGGGAAGCATTTTCAATGTGCGTATTTAGAATCTCTAATCGACACTCAAGCTCGACCGGATTTATAGATAACTTAGCTTCTTTTAAGTGGCGATAAGTTCGGTTAATACTTTTCATGCAAACATCTCGTTGGTGTTTAAGCTCTTCGATATCCTTAGTTGCCATTGCGTTTATTTGGATTTATTTGGTTGGTATCGAAGAGTTGTTAAATATTTATATTTATTAAATTATTTATTTGTTAAATAATATAATAAAATCAACGAGTAATATACCGATCGCACACGGTGTAAGGGAGCTAAGTGCCGAGAGAATTACAGCGAAAAATATCTAAATAGGGTTTTTATATTTTTTATATAAACCCTGCGACAGTATATGCCGCACGCACGCACTGTAGGGGAGCTAACGCTCAAGCTCAAGCGTACCGAAAAAACGAACAAACGTTTAGGCAGACCGAAAATTGCACTGCTGCAGCGATCGAGAACGAAAACGACAAAAGATAACTCGAAATAGCGGCAGCGGTGTCGGTGTGCGTGTGTATGTGTACGCGGCTAGCGGTTCTTCCTAGGCAAATGCTAACGGAGAATGACACACTGACCCATAACTAAGGGCAACGAATATATAAGCCTGACGCCGAAAAACTGCGGCGAAAGTTATTGCCGCTAATTTTTGAGAACTACACTTTTGACAATTTGCACTTTTTTCCAGCTGTTTTATTTATACCCTAAATTGAGGCTCACTACGACGAAAATTGGGGGAATTAAGTTCTCACTAGTTGGGTCGACGACGAGTATTTTATTTGCTTGTTTATGGGCCAAAGCGATTCACATATAATTCGAAAAATATTATGTTTATTGCAGAATTTTGGTTGTTAGTACATGCAAATTTTTATTTCTTGGTTAGAATGCTCACTATCTACCGATTTTTACACGAATGCAAAAAGTTGAAAGATGGGCCAAAACACAATTGACAAAACGCCACAGATTAACTTTCAACTTTTGGCACTCTATACCTGGATGGCCGACTTGATAATTGCAACTTCCTTTTTGACTTCCATTTGGCGGCAGCAGCAAATTGAGCAATTAAATTTGCCGAAACGTCAAGGCGCAAACTTCAAGAACGGCAGAAAATTTCCAGCGACGAAATATGTATTATTGAATTTAATTTATTGGCCGAACCGACACGAATAAATTGGTTTTTGTTGGTAATGCTTATAGTTTTCACCGAAAAAAAAATTAAAACTCGCGAACTCTACTGCTAATCACGTCGGGGTCACCATGAAAAATTTAATACTATTTTGTATTAACGACGCGAAAACTTGTGACTGAAGTAGTTCGACGATGTTAAATTGCGAATTGTGAAACTATTTCGAAAGCGCGACGAAAAGGGGTGGCTACGATGATGTTCGATTGATCACTGACTATTATATTTCAATAATTTCTCTTAGAACCTAACTTATGCTACGGTGTCGAGAGACGGGGCGAATTCGCAAGAGCGAACGGACGAAAGCTTTATTGGCTCCCGCTCTCGCCCTACAACTAGTGATTTAAATCCAAGGCCAAGTGCGCAAACAAACCTTTTTTATGCTTTTCTTGATCGCGTTTCTTGGCGCAATTCTTCTCAAATGAGTTAATTACAATATATAAGATGCATGTATTCCTTTTTTACGGGTATCATTTCCAAAAGTTTTTTTAAGGAACTCTTTGTTAACGATCAGGTTGGGTCCCCTAATTATTTTCTAATAAATCATAATTCGAGTTTTCTAAGAATATAAAAAGCTTAAACAAATTATTTAATGAACATCGAAGTTTCAGTTTTTTTCTTATGTATTCTACAATGAGTGAAAAAATTGGGTAATTCAGTTAAACTTTTTCCAATATCTGTATGTTATGTTATGTTAGTTGATAAATATTTGGTTTTCTTCGATTAACCCGTAACAATTACCTATTGTTAAGTGGTGAAAGTATATCTTCAAGACATGTATACCATTCCATTATATTTAAAAAAAAAATTTCGCTGATTTATGTGTTGTTGCTTAAGAGTCTCATTATCCAATTCTTTCATGTTAAGCGGCGGTTTAAAATGAAAGAAATAAGGTGTCACAGTTCCAGTCGGCATGAATGCTAGTTCTTTAACAAAACTTGTTTATTGTTTCCGAGTAAATATTGAAAATCTACTATAATGCTTGAATTTCGACCTGCAGTGTTCATGATTAATGATTTTTTTTAATCAACTGTTTGCAAGGGTCTTCTCCTTTATATACCCGCAAGACTAGAACCAATTTTTAGTTTAAATAAAGCCCTCTAACCGAAATAAAACTTAAATTTAAAGTTGAAGTGTGGCTAATCTACTTCCAAAAGAAAAATAATTTCGTGGGATTTGATAAAGACGAATAAGGAATATAAGGAATATGACCGGTATGACTTTATATGAGAGTTCCAATTGAAGGGTCGTTTTATGAAGTGGAACTTCAAAAGTAAAAGACAAAAATGCTTACCTGGTGGAGAAAATACTTATAAAAAAAAGAACAAAGTGCTCGTAAAGTGGAGCGGTTTTGATTCCAGCCACAACTCATGGATATCTGTAATGATCTGCTTAAGTTATAAAACACTGAAATTGGATTTAAATTTATTAAAATTTTTATTTGTATTTTATTTTTATTAACATTTTATTCTTGTATTGTACAAGTATGGGGACACATTTTTTATTATTATTAATTATTAGTTTGATCACTGCTTAATATATGAAATATTTTGTAATGACCGTGGGCTAGTGTATTTACATTATCAGTTAAATATATCTCTTATCATCCTTATAGTTAAGACTAATTTTATTTACATTTTCAGTATAGAGAATGTCAGACCTACTAACTCGCTATTCTCCATAAATATTTTTCGATAATCTTCATGATAATAATTTTTTTACACCTTTAATTTGTTTAATACATTCTTTATCACTTCCTTCTCCCTCAACTAAGCAAGAGTATGCCTTAGCCTTAAGCCCAGCAAAAGAAGTAATCTTACTTGCATGTTCGTCCTTCATTTTTCCATGTTCCTTATTCTTAGCCAGAACTACATTAAATGGGTTTTCTAGCTTTTAGTTAGAGGTATCAAAGCGGTCGGGATTGTACCTTATAGTTTGTTAAAAATCTTCTTTAGAAGATTATATAAATGAATCTGTATCCATATATATTATTTTCGTAGAAGAATTTTAATTAATAGAAAGTTATAATTAAATTCATACATTAATCACTTTGATAATTCAAAAACAGTTACTCCTATATATATGGATTTGTCATATATATATATATAATGATTCAATTGCTGCTAAATCTGAGTAGAATATTTTAACCGCTATGAAAATCATGCCTAACTATGCGCTGCTAAAACCTGGTGAATTTTGTCGCGATTGGTAATGCCTTACTAAAGCTACTTTTCGATGCTTGGCCACGATTTTCATGGTCCTCATAGGCTTAAAAAGTCTTTCTCAAAATCCTTTTCAGCCATTTTTCTCTGGTCTTTATTCAAATCAATATAAGGCTTCAGCCGGCATGATTGAGTAAAAGACAAAACTCTATGTATTTTTTTTACAATTAAACCCTGTTTTAAGCAAAGTTGAAGCTGTTTTAAATTAATTATGTATTCACTTCACTATCAGTAAGGCCAGCAATCAACTTACCTTGCTTACCCCCCGGCGAAACTTTATTTTCTGGACAGAAAGGCAGGTAGTTATGTAAGTCATGTCGATCGGAAGCATACATAGCATATACCCTATACTACCATCAACAGATATGTTTTTATAGCCAAAAGATTCTACTTCTTCTTTGCCTAAAAACTTAAACCTCAAAAGAGGTAACAGCTGACCCATAGCCCATCCATATAAATTATTTGCATCAATATAACTTAGAAATGTATTCGTTTTATGGGATCAAAGCTTTTTAAATATTTATTATTTCTATGGAAATACGCTGAGTACATTGAGTTAACCCACCTCGTACTGCTCTTTTTAAAAAATTGTACATATCGCCATCGCTAATTAGTTCTAATTGTACATTAGTAAATTTAAGCATAGCATCCCATGATATTGATGCTATACGGGGTCCAACTTATAAATTTGTTGACAAATTTTGCTAAAATTTTCATTTGCCAAATTAAAACATCACTTTCTAAATAAAGTTTTAAATAATCTTTTATTGTCTGACAGTTGAGAGATTCCCAAACTTTTAGTGCACAATTATAATCGTCAATACTACATTTTTCGTCAGTGAGAGAATTATAAAACCTATTAATGCTAGAAAGCTGTGTATCATTAAATTTTACTGAGCTATCTATATAGTCGTACGGGAACACATTCTTCCTCCTCATTTGCTTAAATTTTTCTCCTCAAATTTTGTACTAAGAATTTTAAAATCTTTGTCTTCCATATAGTTCGCTGGTTTTTTTAAGCTTGAATTTAAAAATCTAACTGAATCTATGTATCTAATTTTATATCTATTTGTGATGTTAATACCTATTGTTTGCGTTAGTGCTATATAAAGTTTTTACAAGGTTTTGAACTTAATTCCCCCTCTAGTTTTGTAATGAACAAATGTAGATCATATTTAGATAAATTGTGAAAAACTACTGGCTTACAATTCTTATGAATAAGACCTACGTAGAGTCCAGTAAATTGGTTGTAGCATTTATCCAGATCGCTCGCATTTATTTCCATCTCACAGGCGGTGCAATTACCTTCTTGGGCACGAACATCTATGGGGGTGACACTCGGTCTCTTGGGGGTTGATTGTTATTTGTTATGAGAGCTGTACAACATTTTTGCATGCAATCATTACCTGAAATTTTTATAAATTTGAAATAAATAAATAATTTAAAAAATCTAATAGTTTATTAATTTGTAATAATTTCTTGTGTTGTCCTTTAAACGACATTTTTGTTTTAGGTTCTTAACAAAACAAATTTGTTGTGAACATAATGTAAACACATTTGTATATTATGTGGTTGGGTCTTCTTTCTTTTGTTTGAACAGTTGGTCCAATAATTTTTTCGCCAGCTTCATCAATTTCATAAATGTTTTTGCTGAAGTCAACATTGTTTTTCTCAAAATGTCGGACACCAAGATTGTCGATTGGAAATATAATTCCCCAAAAATTCAACGTTTTTCTGTCATATATAATAATTTCATCATTGATGTTGATGTTATAGTTTTTTGGTTTTCTCATTTGTTTCTCTTGAATATTTCCTTTGTTGTGGTGTTGAGAAACTAGCATTCTCATGGGCTTTATTTGCTATGGATGCTAGTATGAACCACTTAAAACAAAATACGTCAGTACTCTGCACGTTTATAAGCGGGTTCTTATTTCGGGTTCTTATTTTTTAGGAGCCTGTATGTAACCGCTAGCAGGAATATTCTCCAGTTTTATACTGGAGGTTTCAAAGTAGCCAAAACTTTGAATAGCCCAGCCAGAGTCTGTTTCTTGGAATTCACTGCTCAATGTTAGTAAGCATTCTATTGCAGAATTCAGCTCATTTACAATGTCATCATAAATGAATAAAGATTTGTATGCAGTCTAAAATGATTTATTGTGCTAACTGTCTCTCCGTCATCTCTTTGTTTTACATATGTATTATATACACTCAAATTAATTTTATAAGTCTATCATATCTTTGACTGGACAATCAAATCGATATGATTTAACAGGAAACGTAGTTTCTGCTGTGAGCAAAATAATATTTACATTATTTTTAACTTCTCTGGTAGAAGTGTATTTGTGCTTATCTGATGTTCACGTTCCCTGGTTGACATATACTGTTCACCACAAGTAGGACATAAAAGTTCTATTCCTTGTTCAATACGAACTTTTTTGGGTTGACTGGACTGATGTTTCTCCTTATCCTCCTGCGCTCGCTTTAGGGCATTATCCGAAGTTGTAGGTTGGTCCTCTGGAGCATTAGCTGGAATTGCCGGTAAGTCTTCTAGGACATTAACTGGAGTTTTAGAGCGGTTTACTAATTGATGATTTGATCGCTATTGATGTTCTTTCCGGTTCCCTCCAGCCATTTAAACGTTGAAAGCATTTCGCGGTCCCTCACAGTTGCGGTATTTAGCATCAAATTCATAATTTTTTACCTTATAGTTTGTTAAAAATCTTCTTTAGAAGATTATATAAATGAATCTATATCCATATATATTTTTTTCGTAGAAGAACTTTTAATTAATAGAAAGTTATAATTAAATTCATACATTAATCACTTTGATAATTCAAAAACAGTTACTCCTATATATATGGATTTGTCATATATATATATATATAATGATTCAATTGCTGCTAAATCTGAGTAGAATATTTTAACGCTATGAAAATCATGCCTAACTATGCGCTGCTAAAACCTGGTGAATTTTGTCGCGATTGGTAATGCCTTACTAAAGCTACTTTTCGATGTTTGGCCACGATTTTCATGGTCCTCATAGGCTTAAAAAGTCTTTCTCAAAATCCTTTTCAGCCATTTTTCTCTGGTCTTTATTCAAATCAATATAAGGCTTCAGCCGGCATGATTGAGTAAAAGACAAAACTCTATGTATTTTTTTTACAATTAAACCCTGTTTTAAGCAAAGTTGAAGCTGTTTTAAATTAATTATGTATTCACTTCACAGTAAGGCCAGCAATCAACTTACCTTGCTTACCCCCGGCGAAACTTTATTTTCTGGACAGAAAGGCAGGTAGTTATGTAAGTCATGTCGATCGGAAGCATACATAGCATATACCCTATACTACCATCAACAGATATGTTTTTATAGCCAAAAGATTCTACTTCTTCTTTGCCTAAAAACTTAAACCTTAAAAGAGGTAACAGCTGACCCATAGCCCTTCCATATAAATTATTTGCATCAATATAACTTAGAAAATTTATTGGTTTTATGGGATCAAAGTTTTTTAAATATTTATTATTGGCTATGGAAATACGCTGAGTAAATTGAATTAACCCACCTCGTACTGCTCTTTTTAAAAAATTGTACATATCGCCATCGCTAATTAGTTCTAATTGTACATTAGTAAATTTAAGCATAGCATCCCATGATATTGATGGTGCGGTAACATAATTTACGGGGTCCAACTTATAAATTTGTTGACAAATTTTGCTAAAATTTTCATCTGCCAAAATTAAAACATCACTTTCTAAATAAAGTTTTAAATAATCTTTTATTGTCTGACAGTTGAGAGATTCCCAAACTTTTAGTGCAAAATTATAATCGTCTATACTACATTTTTCGTCAGTGAGAGAATTATAAAACCTATCAATGCTAGAAAGCTGTGTATCATTAAATTTTACTGAGCTATCTACTTGTTTGGGCACTTGGCGCTTGTATTTAAATCACTAGTTGTAGGGCGAAAGCAGGAGCCACCGTAGCATAAGTTAGGTTCTAAGAGAAATTATTGAAATATAATAGTGAGTGATCAATCGAACGCCATCGTAGCCACTTCTTTTCGTCGTGTTTTCGAAATAGTTTTCACAAATTCGCAATTTAACATCGTCGAACTACTGCAGTCATAAGTTTTCTCGTCGTTAATACAAAACAGTATTTAATTTTCATGGTGACCCCGACGTGATTAGCAGTAGAGTTCGCGAGTTTTAATTTTTTTTTCGGTGAAAAATTAGAAACATTACCAACAAAACCAAAATCATTTTATTCGTGTCGGTTCGGCCAATAAATTAAATTCAACAATATTTCGTCGCTGGAAATTTTCTGCCGTTCCTTGAAGTTGCGTCTGACGTTTCGGCAAATTTAATTGCTTAATTTGCTGCTGCCGCCAAATGGAAGTAAAAAAGGAAGTTGCAATTATCAAGTCGGCCATCCAGGTAAAAGTTGAAAGTTAATCTGTGGCGTTTTGTCAATTGTGTTTTGGCCCATCTTTCAACTTTTTGCATTCGTGTAAAAATCGGTAGATAGTGATCATTCTAACCAAGAAATAAAAATTTGCATGTACTAACAACCAAAATTCTGCAATAAACATAATATATTTCGATTTATATGTGAATCGCTTTGGCCCATAAACAAGCAAATAAAATACTCGTCGTCGACCCAATTAGTGCGAACTTAATTCCCCCAATTTTCGTCGTAGTGAGCCTCAATTTAGGGTATAAATAAAACAGCTGGAAAAAAGTGCAAATTGTCAAAAGTGTAGTTCTCAAAAATTAGCGGCAATAACTTTCGCAGCAGTTTTTCGGCGTCAGGCTTATATATTCGTTGCCCTTAGTTATGGGTCAGTGTATCATTCTCCGTTAGCATTTGCCTAGGAAGAACCGCTAGCCGTGTACACATACACACGCACACCGACACCGCTGCCGCTATTTCGAGTTATCTTTTGTCGTTTTCGTTCTCGATCGCTGCAGCAGTGCAATTTTCGGTCTGCCTAAACGTTTGTTCGTTTTTTCGGTACGCTTGAGCTTGAGCGTTAGCTCCCCTACAGTGCGTGCGTGCGGCATATACTGTCGCAGGGTTTATCTAAAAAAAAAAAAATATAAAAACCCTATTTATATATTTTTCGCTGTAATTCTCTCGGCACTTAGCCCCCTTTTACTGTGTGCGATCGGTATATTACTCGTTGATTTTTTTATTATATTATTTAACAAATAAATTATTTAATAAAAATAAATATTTAACACCTCTTCGATACTAACAAAATAAATCCAAATAAACACAATGTCAACTAAAGATATCGAAGAGCTTAAACACCAACGAGATGTTTGCATGAAAAGTTTTAACCATACTTATCGCCACTTAAAATGAGCTAAATTATCAGTAAATCCGGTCGAGCTTGAGTGTCGATTAGAGATTCTAAATACGCACATTGAAAATGCTTCACTTTTGCAAAACCAAATAGAAGTGAAAGATACAAAATGACAAAGTCATTGCTGATACATCTGGTAATGAGCAAGGTCGATGCAGGAACTAAAAGAAAATGGGGAGAACAGTTAGATTATACTTCGCTTCCACTTTGGAGCGAATGTGAGGCGTCCCTCAACAGGCGATACCAAGAGGCTTCCAAGCCCAAAACTGTTCAGCAGACCCAATCTAACCCTAAGAAGAATGGAAATAGGAGTTTTTCGTTTGTCGCTGCCAGGAACGACTCTGTTCAATGCATGTATTGCAACTCAGCTGAACATCTGATTGGAAACTGCGCTTCCTTCGCAGCCCTAACAGTTCAGCAAAGATTCGATTTCGCTAAAAGAGCACCCTTATGCATTAACTGCTTAAGAAAGGGTCACACGGTCAAAAAATGCAAATCGAACAGATGTAGAGTGTGCAATTCCTCACATCACACTTTGCTACACATATATTCCCCAAACACAAATCTCGCGTTGCCACCCCCTTCTCAGCCCACGCCCATTGCATGCGAATGCATCGGATCGAGTCATTCTTGCAACTGCTGTCAAGCTTTGCTCGACTCTGCTTCACAAATAAATTTTGTGACCGATGAGCTCGCTCAGAGGCTCAAAATTACAAGAGAGCATGTGCAACAGCTTGCGAGGCATTGGTGGAACTAATGCCCAAGCCACAAAAAAAATACACACGATTGTGAAGTCGCGAGTAGGGAACAGGCAATTGTCGTCCGATTTTTGGATTATGAAAAATATTTCTGGTCATCATCCGAAACAAGCGGTGAACATTAGCGGGTGGAGGGTGCCTGAAAATATTCAGTTGGCAGATCCATTCTTCTTCAAGCCCCAAAAAATAGATATGCTTATCGGCGCTGAAACATTTTTTGAACTTTTATCTATTTGCCAGATAAAGCAGGGGCCTGAATTCCCCATCTTATAAAAGACAGATCTCGGCTGGATAGTGTCAGGGAGATGTGCCTCTGAAAATAATTAAAACACTGAAAAAATGGTACATCTCAGCTGCCAGGAGGAAGCGTTGGAGTCAATTGACACAACCCTGCAGAAATTTGGCTTCGGTTTAGATTGCATAAGTTTGCCCTTGCGGACGAGTCAAAAAGATGTATCGCCAAGTGATGGTGGACAAAGCTGATCGTAACTTCCAGCTCATAGTATGGAGACGAGATCCTTCTGAGTCCCTGAAAATCTTTAAGTTGAACACCGTTACATATGGAACTTCGCCAGCACCCTTTTTGGCGATTCGGCGTTTAATGCGGCTAGGAGAGATGGCGCAAGCAACTCATCCAAAAGCCGCAAAGGTTATTCAGAATGATTTTTGTGTTGACAATTTGTTGCAAAGCCTTCGAGACGAAGTTTCTCAGGTCTTGCAAGTGGCAGGCTTTGAATTGGCAAAGTGGTTTTCAAACTACCCAGAGTTATCCGCATCTGATAGCGCTGTAATGCCACTTATGGCAGATTTAGACGTAACCAAGAGCCTTGGCGTGGTTTGGTTACCGGCTAAAGATTACTTTCAATTTCAGTTGGATGACTCTTTCCTGGATCTTCGCGCGACAAAACGAAATATTTTGTCGGTGACTGCTCGACTTTTCGACCCACTTGGCCTCTTGTGTCCTTTGGTCACAAAGGCAAAGATGTTGTTGCAGGAACTGTGGCTTCGAAAATTAGATTGGGACGAGTCGCTACCGATGCAGTTGCTCACGTCGTGGGAGACGTTTAAAGCGACGCTTCTGCAGCTGCCTAAAATTAAGGTATCGCGATTCGTCAACACAGATCCACAAGTCCCGATTCAAATACAAGGTTTCGCTGACGCTTCCATGCGAGCGTATTGACCACCAAATCGAAAGTAGCTCCCCCAGTCATAAGTTTTCTCGTCGTTAATACAAAACAGTATTAAATTTTCATGGTGACCATAACGTGATTAGCAGTAGAATTCGCGAGTTTTAATTTTTTTTTTCGGTGAAAAATTAGAAACATTACCAACAAAACCAATATCATTTTATTCGTGTCGGTTCGGCCAATAAATTAAATTCAACAATATTTCGTCGCTGGAAATTTTCTGCCGTTCCTTGAAGTTGCGTCTGACGTTTCGGCAAATTTAATTGCTTAATTTGCTGCTGCCGCCAAATGGAAGTAAAAAAGGAAGTTGCAATTATCAAGTCGGCCATCCAGGTAAAAGTTGAAAGTTAATCTGTGGCGTTTTGTCAATTGTGTTTTGGCCCATCTTTCAACTTTTTGCATTCGTGTAAAAATCGGTAGATAGTGAGCATTATAACCAAGAAATAAAAATTTGCATGTACTAACAACCAAAATTCTGCAATAAACATAATATATTTCGAATTATATGTGAATCGCTTTGGCCCATAAACAAGCAAATAAAATATTAGTCGTAGACCCAACTAGTGCGAACTTAATTCCCCCAATTTTCGTCGTAGTGAGCCCCAATTTAGGGTATAAATAAAACAACTGGAAAAAAGTGCAAATTGTCAAAAGTGTAGTTCTCAAAAATTAGAGAAAATAACTTTCGTCGCAGTTTGTCTGAACATTTTCCCGCGCTTTTCAGAATTTTCCCGTGTTTTTCCAATTTTCCCGCGCTTTTCCTAATTTTTGCGCGCATTTCGGCGTCAGGCTTATATATTCGTTGCCCTTAGTTATCGGTCAGTGTATCATTCTCCGTTAGCATTTGCCTAGGAAGAGCCGCTAGCCGCGTACACATACACACGCACACCGACACCGCTGCCGCTATTTCGAGTTATCTTTTGTCGTTTTCGTTCTCGATCGCTGCAGCAGTGCAATTTTCGGTTTGCCTAAACGTTTGTTCGTTTTTTCGGTACGCTTGAGCTTGAGCGTTAGCTCCCCTACAGTGCGTGCGGCATATACTGTCGCAGGGTTTATCTAAAAAAAAATATAATAAAAACCCTATTTAGATATTTTTTGCTGTAATTCGCTCGGCACTTAGCTCCCTTCCACTGTGTGCGATCGGTATATTACTCGTTGATTTTTTTGTTATATTATTTAACAAATAAATTATTTAATAAAAATAAATATTTAACACCTCTTCGATACTAACAAAATAAATCCAAATAAACACAATGTCAACTAAGGATATCGAAGAGCTTATAACCCCAACGAGATGTTTGCATGAAAAGTATTCCCCAAACTAATCGCCACTTAAAATAAGCTAAATTATCAGAAAATCCGGTCGAGCTTGAGTGTCGATTAGAGATTCTAAATACGCACATTGAAAATGCTTCACTTTTGCAAAACAAATAGAAGTAAAAGATACAAAAGATGAATACCGTGAAAAGTTGGAAGAGAGGGCCGTAATGACAAAGTCATTGCTGATTTCAATTTTAAACAAGTGCAAACAAATAATTTCGAGAAATCCGCTCCGCCAGCAAATCGCCCGCCTCAATGCCGTCTACCGAGCGTTGCTCTCCCAACTTTTAGCGGAAAACACTTCGAATTTAAAAATTTTATTTTCGAAACTTCCGTTGACAAAGATGACACTTTACACGATATTGAAAAATTCAATCATTTAATTTCGGGTTTAGCTGGAGACGCTTTAGTAACAATAAGGGCCTTTCAAGTCACTGCCGAAAATTATCCCAAAGCCCTTGCTAGCCTGAAGCGGGTGTACGATAATGATTGTCTTATTTTTTTTGACAACATATCGACACTTTTTAATTTGCAAAAAATTCCCCAGCCTTCAGCTACAGCCTTGAGAACCCTCATCGAGACGGTCACAGCCTTGTATGACTCCTTGCTGTCTATTGGGAATGATAGACGCATTACCAATGCTATTTTAATACATCTGGTAATGAGCAAGGTCGATGCAGGAACTAAAAGAAAATGGGAAGAACAGTTACATTATACTTCGCTTCCACTTTGGAGCGAATGTGAGGCGGCCCTCAACAGGCGATACCAAGAGGCTTCCAAGCCCAAAACTGTTCAGCAGACCCAATCTAACCCTAAGAAGAATGGAAATTGGAGTTTTTCGTTTGTCGCTGCCAGGAACGACTCTGTTCAATGCATGTATTGCAACTCAGCTGAACATCAGATTGGCAACTGCGCTTCCTTCGCAGTTTTAACAGTTCAGCAAAGATTCGATTTCGCTAAAAGAGCACCCTTATGCATTAACTGCTTAAGAAAGGGTCACACGGTCAAAAAATGCAAATCGAACAGATGTAGAGTGTGCAATTCCTCACATCACACTTTGCTACACATATATTCCCCAAACACAAATCTCGCATTGCCACCCCCTTCTCAGCCCACGCCCATTGCATGCGAATGCATCGGATCGAGTCATTCTTGCAACTGCTATCAAGCTTTGCTCGACTCTACTTCACAAATAAATTTTGTGACCGATGAGCTCGCTCAGAGGCTCAAAATTACAAGAGAGCATGTGCAACAGCTTGCGAGGCATTGGTGGAACTAATGCCCAAGCCACAAAAAAAATACACACGATTGTGAAGTCGCGAGTAGGGAACAGCCAATTGTCGTCCGATTTTTTGATTATGAAAAATATTTCAGGTTATCATCCGGATCAAGCGGTGAACACCAGCGGGTGGAGGGTTCAGTTGGCAGATCCATTCTCCTTCAAGCCCCAAAAAATAGATATGCTTATCGGCGCTGATACATTCTTTGAACTTTTATCTATTGGCCAGATAAAGCAGGGGCCTGAATTCCCCATCTTACAAAAGACAGTTCTCGGATGGATAGTGTCAGGGAACTGTGCCTCTGAAAATAACTAAAACACTGAAAAAATGGTACATCTCAGCTGCCAGGAGGAAGCGTTGGAGTCAATTGACACAACCCTGCAGAAATTTTGGTCTGTGGAGGACTTGCCACCCAAGGCTAAAGTCTATACTCCAGGTCAACAACTCTGTCAACAACACTTTAAGAAAAAATACTCAAAGATTGTCGTCCGGTTTAAATCTGACCCAAATACTCTTGGTTCGTCATACGAAGTTGGGAAACGTAGATTTTGTCGCTAGAAAGGAAATTGTCAAAGGACTCTTCGCTGAAGAAGATGTATATTGAATTCATGGAGGAATATGCTTCACTGGGCCACCAATGACAAAATTCCGAATACTCCGCACTATTTCATTCCGCACCAATGCGTTTTACGGCCACAAAGTACTTCAACTAAGTTGAGAGTAGTTTTCGATGCATCGAGCCGTACTTCTACGCAGGTAGCGTGGAATGACATCTTGATGGTAGGCCCAACTATTCAAGAGGAGCTGAACTCGACTCGGCTTCGGTTTAGATTGCATAAGGTTGCCCTTGCGGCTGACGTCAAAAAGATGTATCGAAGTGATGGTGGACGAAGCTGATCGTAACTTCCAGCTCATAGTAAGGAGAAGGGATCCTTCTGAGTCCCTGAAAATCTTTAAGTTGAACACCGTTACATATGGAACTTCGCCAGCACCCTTTTTGGCGATTCGGTGTTTAATGCGTCTAGGAGAGATGGCGCAAGCAACTCATCCAAAAGCCGCAAAGGTTATTCAGAATGATTTTTATGTTGCCGATTTGTTGACTGGCGCCGGATGCGTTGAGGACCTGCAAAGCCTTCGAGACGAAGTTTCTCAGGTCTTGCAAGAGGCAGGCTTTGAATTGGCAAAGTGGTTTTCAAACTACCCAGAGTTATCCGCATCTGATAGCGCTGTAATGCCACTTATGGCAGATTTAGACGTAACCAAGAGCCTTGGCGTGGTTTGATTACCGGTTAAAGATTACTTTCGATTTCGGTTGGATGACTCTTTCCTGGATCTTCGCGCGACAAAACGAAATATTTTGTCGGTGACTGCTCGACTTTTCGACCCACTTGGCCTCTTGTGTCCTTTGGTCACAAAGGCAAAGATGTTGTTGCAGGAACTGTGGCTTCGAAAATTAGATTGGGAGACGTTTAAAGCGACACTTCTAAAATTAAGGTATCGCGATTCGTCAACACAGATCCACAAGTCCCGATTCAAATACATGGTTTCGCTGACGCTTCCATGCGAGCGTATGGAGCGTGCATCTACGTTCGGACTCAAACTGCTGAAGGTTTGAAAGTGTCTTTAGTAGCTCCATTCAAAACGAATACTTTTCCTCGCCTTGAGCTGTGTGCAGCTCACCTTTTAGCAGATCTCTATAATCGTGTCAGGCCATTGCTAAATTCTCCCATTGAGAATGTTTTCCTGTGGACGAATATTCAAAAGTTAAACCCTTTTCTTCAGGAAAATAAATTACATTGGTGCTCCTCGACATTGCTACGAGTTGGGGGTCGGTTATTGAATGCTCCTATCCCTTACGAAGCCAAATTCCCGTTGCTTTTAGCTCACAGTTCGTCAGATCCTATGTGTCATACCTGCACGTTACGAACTGTCACGCTGGCCCACGAGCTCTCGTAAGTCGTCTGCGCGAGAAAATCTGGCTAGTTAATGCTCAAGAAGTCTGCCGATGAACAGTTCGGTCGTGCATGCGCTGCTTTCGCTGTAAGGCGCAACTCTTGACGCAAATTATGGGAAACTTGCCAGCAGATAGACTTCGAGCTCTCCGCCCGTTCAATATTTGTGGCGTTGATTTTTGTGGTCCCTTCAGCACAACGTATCGTATCCGTGATAAGCCACCGTACAAATCGTACGTGGCCTTGTTCGTCTGTTTTGCGTCCAAAGCGGTCCACTTAGAATTAGTGTCTGACCTAACTACTGATACGTTCTTGTTGGCATTTCAAAGGTTCGTAAGTCGTCGCGGGATTCCGGAGAAGGTGTGGTGCGACAACGCCACCAATTTCGTCGGCGCAGATCGCCACATAAGAGAGAGTTCCGAGCCCGTCTGGAGGAGCAGGGGGGCGGTATCGAAACATTCGCATCAAAACAAGGATGCGAGCAGAGCACCGCACTTCGGCGGACTATGGGAAGCAGGTGTAAAGTCTGCAAAGCACCAGTTACTTCGGACGGTAGGCCAAGACCTCTTCACCGCGGAGGAACTCTGCTCACCAGCGTGGAGGCCGTGCTCAACTCCAGGCCCCTCGGAGCTCTAAGCAGCGACCCGAACGACGGCGAGGCCCTGACCCACGGGCATCTGCTCATCGGCGGCCCTCTTCTGCCCCACCATCAGCGGCGCTCCCGGACCAGATCAGCCTGACCTGCTTGCGACGATGGCGAGGTGTCTCGTCTCTCAGGCACAGGTTTTGGCAGCGATGGTCCCGGGAGTACATCTCCAGCCTCCAGCAGCGGTCCAAGTGACCTCGTCTTGGGAGCGCTCTTCGTCATCGCAGAAGACAACCTTCCGCCCCAGCAGTGGAGGATTGGACGAGTGGTAGCGGTGCACGCCGGCGCCGATAGCAAGGTTCGTGTGGCGGACGTCACAACGCAGGACGGGGAATATCGGCGAGCTGTCCACCGACTGGCCCTGTTGCCCGTTCTGGGCTGAAGGACGTCGTCACATCAGAGGGGGCGGTGTTTGCGCACTTGGAGCTTGTATTTAAATCACTAGTTGTAGGGCGAGAGCGGGAGCCAATAAAGCTTTCGTCCGTTCGCTCTTGCGAATTCGCCCCGTCTCTCGCCACCGTAGCATAAGTTAGGTTCTAAGAGAAATTATTTAAATATAATAGTGAGTGATCAATCGAACGTCATCGTAGCCGTTCCTTTTCGTCGTGTTTTCGAAATAGTTTTCACAAGTTCGCAATTTAACATCGTCGAACTACTGCAGTCATAAGTTTTCGCGTCGTTAATAAAAAACCGTATTAAATTTTCACATCTCATTTACTTAAATTTTTCTCCCTCAAATTTTGTAGCAAGAGTTTTAAAATCTTTGTCTTCCATATAGTTGGTTTTTTAAGCTTGAGTTTATAAATCTAACTGAATCTATGTATCTAATTTTATATCTATTTTTGATGTTAATAGTGCTATATAAAGTTCTTTATTACAAGGTATTGGATTTAATTCCCCATCTAGTTTTGGAATGAACAAATGTAGATCATATTTAGATAAATTGTGAAAAGCTACTGGCTTACAATTCTTATGAATAGGACCTACGTATTGTCCAGTAAATTGGTTGAAGCATTTATCCAGATCGCTCGCATTTATTTCCATATCACAGGCGGTGCAATTACCTTCTTGGGCGCGAACATTTATTGGGCTGACACTCGGTCTCTTGACCAATATATGTTGTACAGACTGGAAGTTTTTTGTTTGAGAGCTGTACAAAATTTTTGCATGCAATCATAACCTGAAATTTTGATAAATTTTAAATAAATAAATAATTTAAAAAATCTAATAGTTTATTACTTTGTATTTGTTTTTGTATTTACCATCGTATGTCCACAAGTCGTTTTGACTTGGATTATATTTGTGTACAACATAAAATGATACTGCACAGGCAGTATGCTTCTGCACTTCTGTTGTTGACGAAGAAGATTGTGAATTTAGGCATGTTCAGTAACTTTCCAGAGCAGCCTCAATATCGGTATATATCACCACCGGAGGAGATAATTTCTGGTGGTATCCTTTAAACGACGTTTTATTAGGCTCTTAATAAAACAACGCCTCTTTTCCGCATTCAAATTTCTTGTGATTTGGCTTTAAAAAATTGTGACGACATAATGTAAGAACATTTGTTATATTGGCGTAGTGCATGATATTTTGGTGTATATTATCGATACCCAATATATTTATGTGGTTTGATCTTCTTTCTTTGTTTGAACAGTTGGTCCAATAGGTTTTTCGCCAACTCCATCAATTTCATAAATGTTTATGCTGAAGTCAACATTGTTTTTCTCAAAATGTCGGACACCAAGTTTGTCGATTAGAAATATAATTCCCGAAAAATTCAACGTTTTTCTGTCATATATAATAATTTTGTTCTCTTGAATATTTCATTTGTGGTGGTGTTGAGAAACTAACATTCTCATGGGCTTAATTTGCTATGGATGCTAGTATGAACGCATAAGCGCATTTCAGGTTATTATTTTTTAGGAGCCTGTATGTAACCGCTAGCAGGAACATTCTCGAGTTTTATAATGGTGGTTTCAAAGTAGTCAAAACTTTGAAAAGCCCAGCCAGAGTCTTTTTCTTGGAATTCACTGCTCAATGTTAGTAAACATTCTATTGCAGACTTAAGCTCATTTACAATGTCATCATAAATGTCTAAAGATTTGTATGCAGTTCTAAAATGCTTTATTGTGCTAACTGTCTCTCCGTCGTCTCTTTGTTTACACTCAAATTAAATTTTATAAGTCTATCATATCTTTGACTGCACAATCAAATTGATATGATTTAACAGGAAACGTAGTTTTAGCTGTGGGCAAAATAATATTCACATTATTTTTAACTTCTCTGGTAGAAGCGTATTTATGATTATCTGTCAACAGATGTTGACGTTCCCTGGTTGACATATACTGTTCACCACAATTAGGACATACAAGTTCTATTCTTTGTTCAATACGACCTTTTTTGGGTTGACTGGACTGATGTTTCTCCTTATCCTCCTGCGCTCGCTTTAGGGCATTATCCGAAGTTGTAGGTTGGTCCTCTGGAGCATTAGCTGGAATTGCCGGTAGGTCTTCTAGGACATTAACTGGAGTTTTAGAGCGGTTTACTAATTGATGATTTGATCGCTTGTGATGTTCTTTCAAGTGGGCACACAGAGCTTCCACGGGAAGTAGTCCTCATCGTCAGCTCGGTAGCCCATGTTCCTGTAGAGCTGGTCGTTTTTAATCATGTAGTCGGCGAACTTCTCGGGGTTATCATGTATTTGGTCTTTCCTCTTTTTGATCCAGTCGCAGTGGTCCTCGAGTTCGACAGCGCCTTGAAGTACCTCACAAGGATGTCGAGAAAGTGTGTCGGCCACGACGTTCAATTTCCCTCGTCGATAGCGTACGTCGAATTACCCTTCCAGGTAGCACCGTATCTTCCTGATTGCCCAGATTATGGCCAGACACTCTGGCGATGACCTCTTCTTGAGTTTCGGCGCCCTGTGATAAAACAACGCCCAAGCCGACGTCACTCGCGTCTGTTTGCTGAATTCCGTCGCTGCTGATGACGTGGCCGAGGTAAACGAGTTTCTGCTTGAAGAAGCAACACTTCTTTGGATGTATCCTTAAATTCGCCGCCCGCAATCTGCGGAAAACTTCCGAGAGATGAATGAAGTGCTGTTCTTCTGTCGCGCTTATGATAATAATATCGTCTAGGTAGGCGAAGGCGACCGGTTCCGTCTCCACACCAATTACGCTATCAAGAGCGCGTTGAAACGTGGCACTGCAGCCCAAAGGGCATAACCTTCCATTGGTACAGTCCTCTCCCAGGAACCGTGAATGCCGTATATTGGCGACTATCTTTAGCCATGGGTATTTGCCAATAGCCATGCTTCAAGTCCAACGTGGAGATATATCGGGCGTGGCGTAATTTCTCCAGAATGTGATTGATTCTCGGGATTGGGTAGGCGTCGGGCACTGAGTAAGCATTTAACTGACGATAGTCTACACACAAGCGTCAATCGCCAGTATTCTTCTTGACCAATACAATGAGAGCGCTGTGCGGGCTTCTGGAAGGTTCGAAGGCCCCGTCACGGAGCAGTTCGTCTACTTGGGCATCGATGACATGTTGCATCGCGGGGTTCTGGGGATAATACTTTTGTATGCGACGTTTGTGTTTGTGTTTGCGACGTGAAACACCCCATGCAGCCTCTCGAATGGCTGTAACATAGGGTCTCCTACCGCTTGGGATTCAGATTGCAAGTCGAGGGTAGCTCGCCCACATCGCACCTGAGTTCCCGCTACTTTGAGGAAGTCCATCCAAAGTATTATGCGATCTAACATGGTGGGCATTACCATGCTATATTGCTCCTGCAACTGAGCCAGTCGGTCCCACACACCCTGTGGGAACGTCCCTGTGTTGACGAGGCTGGCGAATGCCTTTCTGGTCTCATCGACGTTACCGTCGGCTTTGAAACCAAACTCCAGGGCGAGAGAGCTGAGTTCGTCTTTTCGGCGAGCGTATATCAAGCGGACTCCTATATCTGGATTCCTAATTTATCGGCTTCTTCGTACTCACCGTCGTTTACTCATTGTTTGTTGTCGTCTTCTATTTAGTTTTGTGTTAACTTCCTTCTCAAGTCTTCTAGGTCCTTCCGGAGATCAGATGTGAGCGAACCGACTCTTCGGGTGACTCTTCCCTTCCTTTTCTTCAGTGGGTCTTTAAGCCACTTGGATGACTCTCGAGCTAGTCTCGATGTCCCTTTTCGATCGCCACTGCCCGGGGTACAGATCTCAGTCAGATCCAGGAGTCCTTTACAAGAAATTTGTAAATCACCGGACTAGAGAGTTTCATTCAACGAGTGAATAAGTCGTTTGGGGGATCACGCCGAAGTTTCTCATGGACGCCCGGAGAGAGAGTGATGTCGGAGTTGATCGCGTCGTATCTTGCTCCGGAGTTAAAAATCCAACGGGCTGGACCTAGGGGCGAGGCCAAGCCAGGCGAACGATTTCACGAGGGTGGGAACGCCGGGTGATCTCACTGGTCACTTTCGCGATTGGGGCGCGTAATTCGTTTTCAACGTATTGGAGGCCAAAAATCCACCGGGCTGGACATTCGGACGAGGCCAAGCCGGGTAGAATTTGTCGGACGTGGGGGGATTGAAGGGAAAAGGATGGCGGTATGTTTGAACAGTCGGGAATGATGTCCGCGCGCAGGTCACATGCACTACGAGGAGGAAAGCTAGAGTACTAGACCAGACGGGCCGGGTGTCCGCGTACCGGTCGCATGCGCTACAAGGAGGGAAGCTAGGATACTAGACCAGGCGGGACGGGTGTCCGAGTACAGGTCACGAATTCTACGAGGAGGGAAGCTAAGATACTAGACCAGACGGACGGGTGTCCGCGTACAGGTCACAAATTCTACTTATTCACTTGCCGCGTGCCGTCGCGCGGCCGAGGTGTTTCTCGGATTACACGAAAATTACTGCGGGAAACACGTCCGTCCCGTCTTACCATTCCGACACAAGAGACCGCCAACTCGAGCGGTGTATGACTACCTTCCCCACGCTCTATTTTCCTCGCGTTCGGGATTTCTGGTATTTTCCTTACTTTCTAGTATTTTCTATTAACTTACCAAGAATCGGCTAGCGTTGCCACTCCGGTATGAAACTTAACTTTAGCTTAATATTCGGTTTCAACTTAATATTTATTACCCATTACAAGTCGCTTACACATATAACCTTACATACTACCAATAACTGTATCGTACATCTTCTAGGTGTGCGTTACAATTTTAAAATTAATTCTTAGATCTACATTATTAAGAAGCAGTTTGCTTTGGTTAAAAATATCACCTCAACTTTTCCGAATAATTCGACCTTTTTACTATTTTAGAGTAAATTTTTCAGAGTTTCATTTTCATGCTGTTAATCTTCCAAAATTCGGGAAATAAGCTTGGGAAGCCAAGTGGCTTTCTGATGCATCACTCCCATAGTTTAAAATTGGATGCAATAGGATTGTATGAGAATTCTTAGGTTCAATCTTGCTTTGTTCTTGAATAATATTTATTAAAGGCTTTCGCCCAAAAAAATTATTATTACTGCTTTACCAGTCTCTGCAGCCTGATTTTTTATAGCAGTTATACACGAAAGGAAAAGGGGTTTTAGATAATTAAAAAGTCAGACTGCCTATATTATTTAGTCCGGCACCGCACTCATTCGCATAATATTCGTGATTCGTCACCATGATGACTATTCTTTTTCTAATTAAACATCGTTGGGGTATGTATTATTTATAAGTTTAACCTTCTTTTTTTTTCTAAAGTGTAGAGTTACAAAAATCGGAACAGCTGAAGTTTCAAAAGTAACCTTATATCCATTTGAACCAGTAATTGGTATTGAGATTTCGTTTGAAGACCAATATCTAAAGGATAATATTCAATTTTTTTAAATTTTTTTTCCGTTATAATGCATTACACAAAGACATCAAGGTCTTTTGCAACCTACACACCTTGGTTTGATAATGTCAGTATAAACAAAAATCAATCCATATTCAGGTATTTTAGATTCAGCAGGAACTTTTGAATACCTAAATGTTTCAGCATTTACTAAGCTAACAAATTCAGTTTCTTCAGCTATATTTCTTTCTTTAGTAGTTGTTTTGTAAATGTTATTATTCAGATGTATGTCCGTAATGCCTACCTCCCAGTATTCATTCATGTCTTGTGGGATATTTACAATATTTGTAAATGCACATTTTACATTGTCAGGAAATACATTCATTGAATCATTACTAAGCAATGTGACAAACAACTAATTTGAATAACACATCTTTATATTGAAATTTCTGTTATTGATAAGATATCCAATTAATTTTGTTTTTCCCCATTTGCACCGGCTTAGTTTAAACCGATCTAGACAACTTTTCTCGTCCTGTTATATATTTTAAATCTTGAAACCGCTTTATTTTTTTTTAGCTTAACTGTCAATTTGCGTTGTTGCTCACTAAGCTTTATTTTTGGTACTGCTCGTTTTTTGATATCCCCTTTTTCGTCCAAAAAAGAAGTGTCTCTTATTTTTCGTTTAACTTTCAATAAATTTCGCGTTTTAGTTGATATCGACGTAGTCGTATCTTGCTCCGGAGTTAAAAATCCAACGGGCTGGACCTTGGGGCGAGACCAAGCCAGGCGAACGATTTCACGAGGGTGGGAACGCCGGGTGATCTCACTGGTCACTTCCGCGATTGGGGCGCGTAAGTCGTTTTCCGCGTGTCGGAGGCCAAAAATCCACCGAGCTGGCCCTTCGGGCGAGGCCAAGCCGGGACACTATTTCGCGAGAGTGAGACCGGAGGGTGACGTCACGCGCAAGTTATTTTCCACGTATCGGAGGCCAAAAATCCACCGGGCTGGACCTTCGGGCGAGGCCAAGCCGGGTAGAATTTGTCGGACGTGGGGGGGATTGAAGCGAAAAGGATGGTGGTATGATTGAGACCAGACGGGCCGGGGGTCCCCGTACCAGTCGCATGCGCTACGAGGAGGGAAACTAAGATACTAGACCAGACGGCTAGCGTTGCCACTGGGTTTTGAAACTATGCCTTAACATTCGGTTTCAACTTAATATTTATTATCCATTATACGTCGCTTACAATTATAACCTTACATACTACTAACTTAATATTTTGTATTCATGATAAAAGTTGCTTACACCTAAAACCTTACATACAACCAATAATTGTATCGTACACCGTCAAGGTGTGTACGTTACACCCCCCTTCTTCCCGTGGCGCGATAAAGAGGCGCCCGTTGCCGGTAAACTAAGCTTATTGGTTTCGCCCTACCTCTTCGAGTTCCCTACCTGATGGTGTAGCTAACAAAGCTAGCCAACAAAGGACTCGGTAGTCTTAATCTATTACAATGGTTATACGAGGTTTATTATTATTAAAACTATTCTGCGACTGCATGCTGCTTACTATGTCGGGTTACTCAGTCCGCCTGGTCTTGAGACGCTCCTTGAAGATTCGCTCGTACGATGTCGAAGACTCCTTGGAGGTGAGACGCCTTGTCTTCAGGACCTGTATGCACGACCGCCGATCCGGGGGTGAGTTCATCATACAGCATCGTGGCAAGCGTGGTTCCCGTCCTTGAGTTAGGAACGCGGGGCTATACCCCGTCGAATCCGATATACTGCTATTGATCGCGAGGGATATCTCTGGCAACATATTATCCCACGAACTCTGGTCGCCTTCCGACAGCTGGGATATCAGTGCGGTTGGTCCTTTCTGTGGGATTCTCCTGTGGGCAATATGGAGCCGTGTACTGGATTTCTACGCCGAGCTTGGTGAAATAGTCTTTTAGGACCCGGCTTGTGAATTGGGTTCCATTGTCGCATACGAACTTCCGAGGGATGCCCACTCGCCCAAGTATGCGTTTCCGAAACGCTTTCTGCACTTGAGCTGCGGTGGCTTTCCGGAGTGGGATCAATTTCGAGAGTACGTCGTGAAACACCAGAAGCATAGAATTTCCTTGTTTGGACCGGGGTAGTGGGCCTACAAAGTCCGCACAGAGAATGTCGAAAGGTTCACTGACGACACAAGTCAGCATCTTACCTGCCGCTTTGGTCTGTTCCGTCTAAACTTTTGACAAGATTCGTAATGGATAGTCGCGAAGCTAGGGACAAATCTCCGATACCACGAGGTCTTGCCGATCCATTGACGGAGTTCCTTTAAGTTAGAGGGGACCTGTAGCCCGTTGATCGCAGTCAGTCGGATCAGTCTGAATTCCGTAACTGCTGATGACATGGCCGAGGTAAACGAGTTTCTGCTTGAAGAAACAACACTTCTTTGGATTTATCCTTAAATTCGCCGCCCGCAATCTGCGGAGGACTTCCGAGAGAGGAGTGAAGTGCTGTTCCTCTGTCGCGCTTATGATAATAATATCGTCTAGGTAGGCGAAGGCGATGGGTTCCATCTCCATACTAATTACGGTATCCAGAGCGCGTTGAAACGTGGCACTGGCAGAATGCTGCCCAAAAAGCATGACCTTCCATTGGTGCAATCCTCTCCCAGGAACCGTGAATGCTGTACATTGGCGACTATCCCTAGCCATGGGTATTTGCCAATAGCCGTGCTTCAAGTCCAACTTGGAGATGTATCGGGCGTGGGGTAATTTCTCCAGAATGTGATTGATTCTCGGGACTGGGTAGGCGTCGGACACTGAGTGTGCGTTTAACTGACGGTAGTCTACACACATGCGCCAATCGCCAGTCTTTTTCTTGACCAATACGATGGGAGCGCTGTGCGGGCTTTTGGAAGGTTCGATGGCCCCGTCACGGAGCAGTTCGTCTACTTGGGCATCGATGACATGTTGCATCGCGGGGTTCCGGGGATAATGCCTTTGTTTTACGGGCTTATCGTCGCGCACGAGTCGACTCGAGTAGTTTGACACTCTCATATTCTGTGGCCATATGGGTCAACTGTGTCAAAGTCACTAATTCACTGCGTTTAATGTATAGCCGGTATTCTGGAGCCATGTTTTCGTATACTCGGTACAATTCTTCCTCTTCTCGATAGCCGGCTTGCTGCATCTTGGTTCTGAGCTCGATCAAGTAAGTTTTGAAAGGCTCTCCTCTCCGCTGCACGTAGGTCCGTATCTCATCTTCCAACCGCTCGAAATATCGAGGTGGTAGAAAGAAGTCGAGGAATTCCCTCCGGACAGTTACCCATGTAGGTGGCTCGTGCGAAACCATCGTGCCGCTGGGCCCTCCAAGATCTCGGACATAGCGCGGGGTACGTTCTCTGGATTTATCCTGTACGTCGTCATCTTTTCCTCGAGCGCGGCGATGAGAGTCAACGGATCCGAACTCCCATCGAACCGTAAATTCCATTTATGCATCTTCTCGGGGAGCAGATGTTGAGTGGGAGCCGTTCTGCTCCGTGTGTCTCGCCCTTGTAGATCGGCGGGTAAGCGGGCGTCTACTGGCGGCATCCAGGTGCCGTGCGTCGATCCTGGGTGAATCCCTCGATGGCGGACTGGAGTCTCGATCGATGTAGCCCCAGAAGTAATGGGAATGGTGAGGGATTCCGTGAGTTGTCCCATCTCACCGTTCCTTCCTGGAGGATTCGGACTGGGGGCCCGGCTGCTATATTACTCCTGCAACTGAGCCAGTCGGTCCACACACCCTGTTGGAACGACCCTGTGTTGACGAGGCTGGCGAATGCCTTCCTGGTCTCCTCGACGGTACCGTCGGCTTAGAAACCAAACTCCAGGGCGAGAGAGCTGAGTTCGTCTTTTCGGCGAGCGTATATCAAGCGGACTCCTATACCTGGATTCCTAATTTATCGGCTTCTTCGTACTCACCGTTGGTTACTCATTGTTTGTTGTCGTCTTCTATTTAGTTTTGTGTTAACTTCCTTCTCAAGTCTTCTTGGTCCTTCCGGAGATCAGATGTGAGCGGTTCGTTTTGTCTTCGAACCGACTCTTCGGGTGACTCTTCCCTTCCTTTTCTTCAGTGGGTCTTTAAGCCACTTGGATGACTCCCGTGCTAGTCTCGATGTCCCTTTTCGGTCGCCACTGCCCGGGGTACAGATCTCAGTCAGATCCAGGAGTCCTTTACAAGAAATTTGTAAATCACCGGACTAGAGAGTTTCATTCAACGAGTGAATAAGTCGTTTGGGGGATCACGCCGAAGTTTCTCATGGACGCCCGGAGAGAGAGTGATGTCGGAGTTGATCGCGTCGTATCTTGCTCCGGAGTTAAAAATCCAACGCGCTGGACCTTGGGGCGAGGCCAAGCCAGGCGAACGATTTCACGAGGGTGGGAACGCCGGGTGATCTCACTGGTCACTTCCGCGATTGGGGCGCGTAATTCGTTTTCAACGTATTGGAGGCCAAAAATCCACCGCGGGAATGATGTCCACGCTCAGGTCACATGCACTACGAGGAGGAAAGCTAGGGTACTATACCAGACGGGCCGGGTGTCCGCGTACAGGTCACAAATACTACGGGAGGGAAGCTAAGATACTTGACCAGACCGCGTACAGGTCACATGCACTACTCCTTATTTTTTTTTCTATATTATTTTTATTTATCGAATACCCTCCTACGAGTCCGCTACAAAACTCTGATCAGCCCACTTATTCACTTGCCGCGTGCCGTCGCGCGGTCGAGGCGTTACTTCGGATTACACGAAAAATTACGACCGTCCTGTCTTACCATTCCGACACAAGAGACCGCCAACTCGATCGGTGTATGACCACCTTCCCCACGCTCCCTTTTTCTCGCGTTCGGGATTTCTGGAATATTCCTTACATTTTAGTATTTTCTTTTAACTTACTAAGTATCGGCTAGCGTTGCCACTGGGGCTTGAAACTTGACTATGGCTTAATATTCGGTTTCAACTTAATGTATATTATCCATTATAAGTCGCTTACACCTATAACCGTACATACTACTAACTTAATATTTATAATTCATGAGAAGACGATTACACCTATAACCTTACTTACTACCAATAATTGTATTGTACACCGTCGAGGTGTGTACGTTACAGTAGATAGGTCCATGAAAAGAAACATCAGACTTAAGCTTTTGTTCAAAGTTTACAAAATTAGGAATTTGGTTGATTTAAAATCTTTGTCATCACTCAGACTTTGGTTTTAATTCAGAAGTGGTAGGTTTAATATCAATCCAATGTGTGGTTTGCGATTCAGTTGTTTTGGTTGACATAAATGGCGATTTTTGTTCATTTTGAATATTCCATGATTTTTTACTTGTTTTATTTCTCAATTCTTGTCTAATTTTAAGCCATTTATCAAAATCACTTATTTTGTTATTACTTAAAATTGGTAAAAATCTTCTACTTAGCAATTTATTTCCTCGGGAGTTGTTTATTAATTTTGGAAGGGTGTTCGTTTTTAATCATTTTTTAAAATTTTTCCAAGAACTCCTGAGAGCAATAAATAGGTAAAAATCCACCTTTTGAATAGAAAATTTCCTCTTAAAGTTTAATGTGCGCATTGGTCATGAAAGCTAGCCCAATGCACTTTTATCCTTTTTTTAGGGAACTTAGATGCGTTTTAGCAACCTTATGATTTCCTCGTAATGTGTTCAAACCATTTCCACTATTGTTTTTAACAGTTAACTATCGCTATTGCTTATTATTGCCTTTCGTAGTTTATTGCTAGATTTTTTGAGCACATACAATATAAGTTTGTTCGCTTTCAAGCGATTTAGATTCTTTTTGTAAACCATTTTCTTCGGAATAGCACACCGTATACTCAGAGTTAAAAATGTCTGATCTAAACCGTAAGAGATCGTTAATTCCCTGAGTGAGATCAATAAAAAATATTCGTGGGTTTGCTCTGTTACTTCTTTATATATTCTAAATAACTCTGTTGGGTTTTCCTGATAAATTTGTCTTGCTAGACATTGAGTGATTCTTCGTCAAGCCGAAGTTTATATACCCTTGCAGCTATTGCAATATTTTTGAAAACATTAAAATTATGATTTACTTGCGTATATGTCTATAAACATTGAAGCAATGATGATTTGCAGCTCAATTATTAGATAGTTATTTTATATAATTTTATTATTTCTATGGGAGCTATATGATATAGTCGTCCCGAAAAGGCTAGTGTCATCATCCTTTGAAATGATTTAGGGGCTATTTTTATACCATAGGTAATCGTTTGAAACGTTATGAACAAGTGTTCGTTGAAATAAAGTTATATTTCTGGAATATTTTTCTAAATTAATTGAATGGAATCCGGACATGAACAAAATTATTCTCTGCTAAGTTGATCGACAATATTATCAATTCGAGGTAGTGGGAATTTATCTGCTAATACCTTTTTGTTAATTTGTCGGTAGTCGATAACTTATCTCCATCGTTTTTCTTCTGCTGTGATTTTTTGGGTACAAGAAGTAATGGGCTATTGTATTCCGAAAAGGCTAGTGTCATCATCCTTTGAAATGATTTAGGGGCTATTTTTATACCATAGGTAATCGTTTGAAACGTTATGAACAAGTGTTCGTTGAAAATAAAGTTATATTTCTGGAATATTTTTCTAAATTAATTGAATGGAATCCGGACATGAACAAAATTATTCTCTGCTAAGTTGATCGAGAATATTATCAATTCGAGGTAGTGGGAATTTATCTGCTAATACCTTTTTGTTAAGTTGTCGGTAGTCGATAACTTATCTCCATCGTTTTTCTTCTGCTGTGATTTTTTGGGTACAAGAAGTAATGGGCTATTGTATTCCGAAAAGGCTAGTGTCATCATCCTTTGAAATGATTTAGGGGCTATTTTTATACCATAGGTAATCGTTTGAAACGTTATGAACAAGTGTTCGTTGAAAATAAAGTTATATTTCTGGAATATTTTTCTAAATTAATTGAATGGAATCCGGACATGAACAAAATTATTCTCTGCTAAGTTGATCGAGAATATTATCAATTCGAGGTAGTGGGAATTTATCTGCTAATACCTTTTTGTTAATTTGTCGGTAGTCGATAACTTATCTCCATCGTTTTTCTTCTGCTGTGATTTTTTGGGTACAAGAAGTAATGGGCTATTGTATTCCGATACAGAGGGTTCAGTTATGTTATGTTTAATTAGTTTTTCCACTTGTTTATCTATTTATTCTTCTTTTTGGGAAGGGTTGTTTTATAATTTCTAATATAAACTGGAACGTCATCCTTCAATCTTAGTTTTTGATCATACAAATTATTTGAGGATGAAGGTTATTTTTCTAGTCCGAATATATCAACAAATTCGGTGCATAATTTAGTGATGGTACTTTTTAAACATTTCAGGAAAATTTTTTATTAAATTGGATAGGTCTTCGTTTTTTCTGATTTTGAATTTTGTGGTTTTTGATAGTCGATTTTCGTAATGTTTATAATTTTATTAGCATCCGTCCTATTTAAGAGCGATTATAAATTTTCCTTTTTGTATTTCTATAAATGGGAAGCCTTTTGTTTAAGAGCACCTTCTCCTATTCCAGTTATCATTTTATTATAATATCAGTCAGAGTTTGCAACGCCGTTATGGAGACATCTCTGACTTAATGAAGTTTATATATTCTTGATCAGCAACACTAGAGAGTCGATCTTCCCATGCCCGTCTGTCTTTCTGTCCGTCCGTCTGTCCGTCCGTTTCTATGCAAACTAGTCTCTCAGCTTTAAAGCTATCTGCATGAAACTGTCCCAAAATTGTCGGATCGGACTACTATAGCATACAGCTCCCATAGGAACAATCGGAGAAAAAAATAAAAAATATTATGACTAATGATTTTTAATTTTTTTTTTTAGTTCTTCGACATAAAGAAATGATTATATATTTCAGAATTACGGTTTAAATTTTTATTTTGTAATTTTTTTTTTTAATTCTTTTTGTTTAATTAATAATTTGACATTTCAGAATTGTATTATATTAAAATCGAAAAACGATATCATATAGCTGCCATAGGAACTATCAATCAATGTGAAGGCAATCATAATTTTAATGCTTTCAAGAATATTTAATTTTTGCAATATCTGCAAGGTATATGAACTTCGGCTTGCCGAAGTTTGCTTCCTTTCTTGTTATACCCTTGCAGACGGTATTATAATTTGTTTGATTGTTCCTATGCGAGCTATATGCTATAGTCTTCCGATCCGGCTCGTTCCAACTTATATACTACCTGCAATAGAAATTCAACTTTTGGGAAAGTTTCATTAAGATCGCTTTAAAACTGAGAGACCAGTTTGCGTAGAAACGGACGGACAGACGGACATGGCTAGATCGATTCGCCTAGTGATGCTGATCAAGAATATATATACTTTATAGGGTCGAAATGTCTCCTTCACTGCGTTGCAAACTTCTGACTGAAATTATAATACCCTCTGAAAGGGTATAAAAAAATTATAGCCTTGCTGTTTTTTAATTTTTTTTTGTTAGTTTTTCGACACATAGTAATATTTAAATATTTTAGAATTATGGTTTAAATTTCATCAAAATCGGACGACTATCATATAGCTCCCTTAGAAATAATAAAAATATATAAAATAACTATCTAATAATTGAGCTGCAAATCATCACAGCTTCAATGTTTTTCAACATATACGCAAGTAAATCATAATTTTAATGTTTTCAAAAGTATTTAATTCTTGCAATAGCTTTCTTGTTTAGCTTGCATCCAGTGATCTTATACTCGAATCCAATCACATGGACAACGCAGGTCGAAATTCAAGCATTATATTAGATTTTCAATATTTACTCGGAAATAATAAACAAGTTTTTGTTAAGGAACTAGAATTCATGCCGTCTGGAACTGTGACACCTTATTTCTTTCATTTTAAACCGCCGCTTAACATGAAAGAATTGGATAATGAGACTCTTAAGTAACAACACATAAATCAGCGAGATATAAATGGATTGGAATGGTCAGCTGGTGATATACCGTATAAATGTCTTGAAGATATACTTTCACCACTTAACAAGTATCAACGGTAATTGTTACAGATGAATCGAAGAAAAGCTTTTTAACCAAATAACTATCAACTAACATAATTGATATAGATATTGGAAAAAGTTTAACTGAATTACCCAATTTTTTCACTAATTGTAGAATACGTAAGAAAAAAATTCCACTTCGATGTTCATTAAATAATTTGTTTAAGCTTTTTACATTCTTAGAAAACTCGAATTATGATTTATTAGAAAATAGTTAGAGGACCCAACCTGATCGTTAACAAAGGGTTCCCTATAAAAACTTTTGGAAATGATACCCGTAAAAAAGGAATATATGCAGCTTATATATTGTAATTAACTCATTTGAGAAGAACTGCGCCAAGAAACGCGATCAAGAATAGCATAAAAAAGCTTAGTGTAATTTAACAAATAAAAAATCCTAATATTCTATTTTATTCTGTTGATACTAGACGACTTGATGATGGGTGCCTTTAGCAAAAATGTATGTGAACTGTTTACGAAAGGATCACACCACCAAAATTTATCAGTTGTTGTGGTTACTCAAAATATATTTCATAAATCATCGCATACCCGTGATATTTCACTACATACCAAACATATAATAGCTTTTAAAAATACCCGAAATAAGCTTCAATTTCAATGTCTGGCAAGACAAATTTATCCAGAAAACCCAACAGAGTTATTTAGAATATATAAAGAAGTAACAGAGCAAACCCACGAATATTTTATTATTGATCTCACTCAGGGAATTAACTATCTCTTACGGTTTAGATCAGACATTTTTAACTCTGAGTATACGGTGTGCTATTCCGAAGAAAATGGTTTACAAAAAGAATCTAAATCTGAAAGCGAACAAACATATATTGTATGTGATCAAAAAGGCTAGCAATAAACTACGAAAGGCAATAATAAGCAATAGGGCGATAGTGAACTGTTAAAAACAATAGTGGAAATAGTTTTGAACACATTACGAGGAAATCATAAGGTCACTAAAACGCATCTAAATTCCCTAAAAAGTATAAAAGCTCATTGCGCTACCTTTCATGTCCAAAGCGCACATTAAACTCTTATTCACTTCTTATTCAAAAAGGTGGATTTTTACCTAAATTTTAAAAAATGATTAAAAACAAACATATTTTAAAAAAAGTAATTATAATGAACCCTCACACCTTTCAAAAATTAATAAACAACTCTCGAGGAAATGAATTGATAAGTACAAGATTTTTACCAATTTTAGGTAATAACAAAATAAGTGATTTTGATAAATAGCTTACAATTAGAAAAGAACTGAGTTTCTATCAAAAAAAAATAAAACGTAATAAGTCATGGAATATTCAAAATGAACAAAAATCGCCATTTATGTCAACCAAAACAACTGAATCGCAAACCGCAGATTGGATTGATATAAAACCTACCACTTCTGAATTAAAACCAAAGTCTGATGCATCACTTTCAAACAGTCTAAGTTCCCCGATTTGCCCCCTGAAAGTGATGACGAAGATTTTAAATCAAACAAAAGTCATAATTTTGTAAACTTTGAACAAAAGTTTAAGACTGATGTTCTTTTCCAAAAAAATTAGAGTTCATGGACTTATCTACCGAAAGTGATGGAGAGGATTTTAAATCAACTAAAATTTATTGAACGTTAAACGAAAATAAGAGACACTTCGATTTTGGACGAAAAAGGGGATATCAAGAAACTAGCAGTACCAAAAATAAAGCTTAGTGATCAACCACGCAATTTGAGAGTTAAGCTAAAAAAAATAAAGCGGTTTCATTACCATTTCAAAATTTAAAATATATAACATGACGAGAAAAGTTGTTTAGATCGGTTGAACTAAGCCGGTGCAAATGGGGAAAAACCAAATTAATTGGATATCTTATCAATAACATAAATTTGAATATAAAGATTGGTTATTCAAATGATTTGTTTGTCACATTGCTTAGTAATGATTCAATGAATGTATTTCCTGATAATGTAAAATGTGCATTTACAAATATTGTAAATATCCCATAAGACAAGAATGAATACTGGGAGGTAGGCATACGGACTTATATCTGATTAATTACATTTACAAAACAACTATTAAAGAAAGAAATATAGCTGAAGAAACTGAATTTGTTAGCTTAATACATTTATGTATTCAAATGTTTCTGCTGAATCTAAAACACATGAAAATGGATTGATTTTTATTTATACTGACATAATCAAACCAAGGTCTGTAGGTTGCAAAACACCTTAATGTCTTCGTGTAATGCATTATAACGGAAAAGAAATAAATATTCAATTTAAAAATACTGAATATTATCCTTTAGATATTGGTTTTCAAACGAAATCTCAATACCAATTACTGATTCAAATGGATATAAGGGTACTTTTGAAACTTCAGCTGTTCCGATTTTTGTAACTCTACACTTTAGAAAAATAAGAAGGTTAAGCTTATAAATAATTCATTCCTAATGATGTTTAATTAGAAAAAGAATAGTCATCATGGTGACGAATCACGAATATTATGTGAATGAGTGAGGTGCCGGACTAAATAATATAGGCAGTCTGACTTTTTAATTATCTAAAACCCCTTTTCCTTTCGTGTATAACTGCTATAAAAAATCAGGCTGCAGAGACTGGTAAAGCAGTAATAAATAATTTTTTGGGCGAAAGCCTTTAATAAATATTATTCAAGAACAAAGCAAGATTGAACTGAAGAATTCTCTATGTATCTAATTTTATATCTATTTGTGATGTTAATACCTATTGTTTGCGTTAGTGCTATATAAAGTTTTTACAAGGTTTTGAACTTAATTCCCCCTCTAGTTTTGTAATGAACAAATGTAGATCATATTTAGATAATTGTGAAAAACTACTGGCTTACAATTCTTATGAATAAGACCTACGTATTGTCCAGTAAATTGGTTGTAGCATTTATCCAGATCGCTCGCATTTATTTCCATCTCACAGGCGGTGCAATTACCTTCTTGGGCGCGAACATCTATGGGGGTGACACTCGGTCTCTTGGGGGTTGATTGTTATTTGTTATGAGAGCTGTACAACATTTTTGTATGCAATCATTACCTGAAATTTTTTATAAATTTGAAATAAATAAATAATTTAAAAAATCTAATAGTTTATTAATTTGTAATAATTTCTTGTGTTGTCCTTTAAACGACGTTTTGTTTTAGGTTCTTAACAAAACAAATTTGTTGTGATTTGGCTTTGGAAAATTGTGCCGAACATAATGTAAACACATTTGTTATATAGCCGTAGTGCATGATATTTTGGTGTATATTATGTGGTTGGGTCTTCTTTCTTTTGTTTGAACAGTTGGTCCAATAATTTTTTCGCCAGCTTCATCAATTTCATAAATGTTTATGCTGAAGTCAACATTGTTTTTCTCAAAATGTCGGACACCAAGATTGTCGATTGGAAATATAATTCCCCAAAAATTCAACGTTTTTCTGTCATATATAATAATTTCATCATTGATGTTAATGTTATAGTTTTTTGGTTTTCTCATTTTTTTCTCTTGAATATTTCCTTTGTTGTGGTGTTGAGAAACTAGCATTCTCATGGGCTTTATTTGCTATGGATGCTAGTATGAACCACTTAAAACAAAATACGTCAGTACTCTGCACGTTTATAAGCGAATTTCGGGTTCTTATTTTTTAGGAGCCTGTATGTAACCGCTAGCAGGAATATTCTCGAGTTTTATACTGGAGGTTTCAAAGTAGCCAAAACTTTGAATAGCCCAGCCAGAGTCTGTTTCTTGGAATTCACTGCTCAATGCTAGTAAGCATTCTATTGCAGAATTCAGCTCATTTACAATGTCATCATAAATGAATAAAGATTTGTATGCAGTTCTAAAATGCTTTATTGTGCTAACTGTCTCTCCGTCATCTCTTTGTTTTACATATGTACCATATAGCATATATCCATTATAAGTCGCTTACACCTATAACCGTACATACTACTAACTTAATATTTATAATTCATGAGAAGACGATTACACCTATAACCTTACTTACTACCAATAATTGTATCGTACCCCGTCGAGGTGTGTACGTTACAGTAGATAAGTCCATGAAAAGAACATCAGACTTAAGCTTTTGTTCAAAGTTTACAAAATTAGGAATTTGTTTGATTTAAAATCTTTGTCATCACTTTCTTATGCATCAGACTTTGGTTTTAATTCAGAAGTGGTAGGTTTAATATCAATCCACTGTGTGGTTTGCGATTCAGTTGTTTGGTTGACATAAATGTCGATTTTTGTTTCATTTTGAATATTCCATGATTTTTTACTTGTTTTATTTGATAGAAACTCAGTTCTTGTCTAATTTTAATGCCATTTATCAAAATCACCTTATTTTGTTATACTAAAATTGGTAAAATCTTGTACCTAGCAATTCATTTCATCGGGAGTTGTTTATTAATTTTGGAAGGGTGTTCGTTTTTAATCATTTTTTAAAATTTTTCCAAGAACTCCTGAGAGCAATGAATAGGTAAAATTTACCTTTTTGAACAGAAAATTTCCTCTTAGAGTTTAATGTGCGCATTGGTCATGAAAGCTAGCGCAATGCACTTTTGTCCTTTTTTTAGGGAACTTAGATGCGTTTTAGTAACCTTATGAATTCCTCGTAATGTGTTCAAAACTATTTCCACTATTGTTTTTAACAGTTCACTATCGCTATTGCTTATTATTGCCTTTCGTAGTTTATGCTAGCCTTTTTGAGCACATACAATATATGTTTGTTCGCTTTCAAGCGATTTAGATTCTTTTTGTAAACCATTTTCTTCGGAATAGCGCACCGTATACTCAGAGTTAAAATGTCTGATCTAAACCGTTAAGAGATCGTTAATTCCCTGATTGAGATCAATAAAAAATATCGTGGGTTTGCTCTGTTACTTCTTTATATATTCTAAATAACTCTGTTGGGTTTTTTTTGATAATTTGTCTTGCCAGACATGAGGTGATCCTTCGGCAAGCCGAAGTTTATATAAGCTTGCAGTACTGCACTATTTTGAAAACATTAAAATTATGATTTACTTGGATATGTCTATAAACATTGAAGCAATGATGATTGCAGCTCAATTATTAGATAGTATTTTTATATAATTTTATTATTTCAATGGGAGCTATATGATATAGTCGTCCCGAAAAGGCTAGTGTCATCATCTTTGAAATGATTTAGGGGCTATTTTTTCTACCCATTGGTAATCGTTTGAAACGTTATGAACAAGTGTTCGTTGAAATTAAAGTTATATATCTGGAATATTTTCTAAATTAGTTGAATGGAATCCG
>NW_026453418.1:0-41325 GCF_025200985.1 Drosophila gunungcola
TCAATGTTTTTAGACATATACCTGTGATACCAATATGTTATTTAAATATACTGAAGAACTTTGAAATATGGAATGTAAAATATTGTTTGCTACACCCACGGTATTTCTGTCGATGGCACTGTTGTCATTTTTTCTTAATTGTACCACAAGACGTATATAAACACTTGATAAATCTCTATATGTTTCACCGTTACCCAAACAAACAAATTCGATTGAAGAAGCACTATCTAATGATGCGATTGGATTGTATGATATATCTTCAGTTTTTAGAATAGAGCTTTGTGTAGGGTGCGGAGCAAACAAATCCAATTCACTTTTCATACATTCAATATGGTTACTCATTGTGTCTTAGAGAATATATCGCTTATATTTAATTTTCTTGATAACTTTTTTCTTTTTTGCTGCGTTTTGGTACGTTTACGATGTACTTTCGACGTTGAATGAAGTATTTTTTTCCTTGCACTACGCTTTTTATTTCGTTTTCCGTTACCATTTGGGAAGCGAGTCATTTTATCAATTTCTTTATTTGACAGATTTTGTAAAGCAATTTTACTTTGTTCTTGAATAATATTTCGTAGTGGTTTTCTCCCGAAATCATTAATTACAGCTTTTCCAGTTTCAGTGGCTTGATCATTTATAGCATTTAAACCCGAAAGAAAAAGTGGTTTTATGTAGTTAAAAAGACCACTAAAAAATTTGCCGATTCCTCGCCCTTTTTGAACTATTCGAGGTAATATATAAAGACTTCCTATATTGTTTAAACCTCCACCAGACTGATTTAAATAATATTGATGATAAGATTTCACCATGATGACTATTTTTATTTTGAGTTATTTATAATTGAGGAAGTATTATTTATAGTATAAATCTTTTCCTCCTTCTAAAGTGAAGAGTAGTAAATATTGGGACTCCCGACGTTTCAAACGGTACCTTATATCCATTTAAATCTGTAATTAAAATTGAGATCTCGTTTGGTGACCAGATGTCTAACGGGTAATATTCAATATTTTTGAATTGAATATTTTTTGATTTCCATTATAATGTAAAACACGAAGACAACGGGGTCTTTTACTCCCAACAATTCTCGGTTTGATTATATCGGTGTAAATAAAAATCAATCCAAGTTCAGGTGTTTTTGATTCAATGGGTACATTAGTATATCTAAATGTTTCAGCATTTACTAAACTTATAAACTCTGTTTCGGGGTTTTCTATATCTTTAGAAGTATTTATTTCTTTATCTGATGCTGTTTGATATAATTATTTAGATAAATGTCTGTAACTTCAACTTCCCAATCATCATTCATATCTTCAGGAATATTTACAATATTAGTAAATGCACATTTAACATATCAGGAAATACATTAAGTGAATCAATACTGAGTAAGGTGATATAAAACTCATGTAAATAACCCATTTTTAGAATTAAATATGGCAATTATTGGTATGAAGTCCAATTAAGATTGCTTTTTCCTATTTGTACTGGATTTCAAGTTCTAACCAATCTACTTAATTTTTCTCGTCTTGTTACATATTTTAGATTTTAAAATGGAGATGTTCCCGCTTTTTGTTTTTTTTAATTTACTCTTAATTAGCGTTGTTTATCATTAAGCATCACTTTTGTCACTGCCATCTTCTTAACATTTTCATTAGTATCTAAAAAGGAAGTTTCACTTATTTTTCGTTTGTTATCCAATAAAGTATTTTTTTTATTCGACTTAAAATCCTCAATATCGCTTTCAGATGGTAAGTCAGGAAGTTCAACCTTTTTTGGAAGAGATTCATCAAATTTAAATTTAGTCCCCGAAGATCTAGGTTTTTCATCAATCCAATCAATTGTTTGTGACTCGTTAGTTCTAGTTGATGTAAGAGGTGTTTTTTGATCATTCATGCCATGATTTATTTCGTTTTTATTTTGGTAATAAGACAATTCTTGGCGAATTTGTATCCATTTATCGAAATCACTTATTCGCTGATCGTTTAAAATTGGTTAAAATTTTAAACTTATTAATTCACTACCTCTATTATCTTTAACCAATTTCTGATAAGTGATGGGGTTTATTAAAATTACTTTGTGTATTATGTTTATTTTTAAACATGATTCAAATTTTTTCCAAAAATTTCAGAAAGCAATGAATTTATTAGAATTGGTAAGAAACCACCTTTTTGAGGTAGTACTTTTCTCTTGGAATTTAAAAAACGCTTTGGACAGGATAAATATCGTAATACTTTTGTATACTTTTTGAGTGCAGTTAAATGGTTTTTCGTAAGCTTATGATTTCCGTGCAATGTTTTTAATTTTTTTCTTAGTTCTTAGACATATGTTATAAGGTAATTATTTCAGAATTACGGTTTAAATTTCATCAAAATCGGACGACTATATCACATAGCTCCCATAGAAATAATAAAAATATATAAAATAGCTATCAAATAAATGAGCTGCAAATCATCATAGCTTCAATGTTTTCAAACGTATACGCAAGTAAATCATAATTATAATGTTTTCAAAAGTATTTAATTCTTGCAATAGCTGCAAGGGTATATGAACTTCGGCTTGCCGAAGTTTGCTTCCTTTCTTGTTTTAGTTTATTTTAAGTAAGCTTGTATTTTTAAACATTTAAATATTTTAATTTTTAATTTTACTATGGCGGTTTCTCTGGGTGTACTTACTCGGTCTGCTTCAGGCGTTTAATCTCTTCTTGCATAGTGACAATCCGCTCCTCCTGCTCTCTTAGCGCCATAGATCCCCGCGCTATTTGCTCCTTTAGCAACTGGATTTGCTCCTGCCGCCTCACCTCCTTCTGTTTGAATTTCAGGATCCCGAAGAGGTTGCGCGACTCCTCCTCCTTCGAGGCCAGCTCGTTGTTAACCTGCAAAGGGAAAGGGGGGTAAGCATGGGCAGGGCTTGAGATTGGGCTCCGATTCGTTGGATTTGACATTTAATGCTGTCCGTCTGTCCGTCCGTTTCTACGCCAACTACTCTCTCAGTTTTAAAGCTATCTGCATGAAACTTTCCCAAAAGTTGTCTTTCTATTGCAAGTGGTATATAAGTCGGAACTAGCCGGATCCGACGACTATAGCATATAACTCCCATAGGAACAATCGGAAAAATAATTATTAGGTAATTATTTTAGAATTACGGTTTAAATTTCATCAAAATCGGACGACTATATCACATAGCTCCCATAGAAATAATAAAAATAAATAGGTATTTTTACCTATTAAATAATTGAGCTGCAAATCATCGTAGCTTCAATGTTTTTAAACATATACGCAAATAAATCATTATTTTAATGTTTTAAAAAATATTTAGTTCTTGCAATAGCTGTAAGGGTATATGAACTTCGGCTTGCCGAAGTTTGCTTCCTTTCTTGTTAGGAGTCCCACCTCAAAGGCAAATCGACCCTGCCCTCAAAGGCAAATCGTTTCGAATCACTGTGCCGGATGCCGACTCCTAAGCTAATCGACGCTAATCGATTCTATTCATCAGGCCGCCTCATTTCTTATGGGTACAAAAGAATAATGCCATTGACCAACAATTACAATAAATTTGGTTTTCTATGTCTGATGAATTTTCATGTTTAGTGTTATATGTTGGGAGCTGCAACATCATAAAGGAAGTTAAATGTGCAAAGCGACTTAGGAAGGAAACTCACTCCGATCTGAAGGGAGCCCGTGACTCTGATGTTCAACTGCTTCACACGATCGACCTCCGATTTTCCGAGCTAATGGAAAGTATTGCAGGGGAGATCCGTGATGGCGAGGCACGTATAACCGGCACTCTGGAAGAAAAATTTAAGTTAATAGCAGCTGACTGCAACAAACTCACACTGAGAGTCACTCAATTGGAGAGCGAGGTGAGAGAGATGGGGATGCTGAGGCAGCGGGTCCAGGATCAGCGCGTTGACGAGTTGGAGGCAAAGTGGGTGGCCTCCTGAAACGCACAGGCGGCGTCTGAAGTCGCCTGTGACTTGCGTTGGCATGGGGTCCCACAAGTCCAGGGGGAAAATGTGAAAGCACTTTTTCACGCACTGTGCTTCTCTCTCAAACTGACCCCGCCGCCTAAAGTACGTGCGATTTTTCGAATGCGACCGCGAAAATCGACCCGTACAGTAGTGGATCCAATTATAATTATTAAAATGGAACACGTGCACGATAAGGCGACACTGCTGCGTGCGATTGGGGCATACTGAAAAGAAAACAAAACGCAACTGAGCTTAAAGCTCATCGGCCTAGACTCTCCAGCGTTTATATATATAAGCGGGCGATGCATCTCAAGAGGCTGAAGCGCCTAACAGCTGTTTTCTTTCGCCGTGGAGATATCCTCGTAAAGGAGAGAGAGGGAGAGGAGGCCATTTGCGTGCAAAGCCTGGGCGAACTGGCTCAAATGGAGATTTGCACCCCCGATGAATTAGCTGCGCTGGAAGCTGCTAGTTCTGGGACATTAAATGATAATTCATTTCTTAACTAAGAGGCGCTTTTATTTATATTCCATTGTTGTGAAATTATCATTAGTTTTATTATATTTATATAGGATTAGTATCAGTCGCATTAATTTTAATTTTATTTTGTTTCTTGGTGTGGTGTGTCTTTATGTCATAAATATTTATAGACTGCGAGCGCAGCTAATATTTCAATTAAATAATTTAAAATGGGTGAGAGCAACAACAATAACATAAACATAAATCCAAATCGATAAATATATTAAAACTTGGGTTGTTCCTAATTTATGTGATGTTTTAGTTGAATGTGATGGCTATAATTTGCATCGCTCTGATCGTGATAGTCATGGGGTTGGGGTTGCAATATACGTGAGTAAAAATTTAAAATCCAGCAGCAAAGCGACTTAGGAGGAAACTCACTCCGATCTGAAGACAGCCCGTGACTCCGATGCTCAACTGCTTCACACGATCGACCTCAGATTTTCCGAGCTAAAGGAAAGTCTTGCAGGGGAGATCCGTGATGGCGAGGCACGTATAACCGGCACTCTGGAAGAAAAATTTAAGTTAATAGCAGCTGACTGCAACAAACTCACACTGAGAGTCACTCAATTGGAGAGCGAGGTGAGAGAGATGGGGATGCTGAGGCAGCGGGTCCAGGATCAGCGCGTTGACGAGTTGGAGGCAAAGTGGGTGGCCTCCTGCAACGCACAGGCGGCGTCTGAAGTCGCCTGTGACTTGCGTTGGCATGGGGTCCCACAAGTCCAGGGGGAAAATGTGAAAGCACTTTTTCACGCACTGTGCTTCTCTCTCAAACTGACCCCGCCGCCTGAAGTACGTACGATTTTTCAAACGCGACCGCGAAAATTGACCCGTACAGTAGTGGATCCAATTATAATTATTAAAATGGAACACGTGCACGATAAGGCGACACTGCTGCGTGCGATCGGGGCATACCGAAAAGAAAACAAAGCGCAACTGAGCTTAAAGCTCATCGGCCTAGACTCGCCAGCGTTTATATATATAACGAACAGCTGACCAAAACAAAATATGAAATTTTCAAGCGGGCGATTCATCTCAAGAGGCTGAAGCGCCTAACAGCTGTTTTCTCTCGCCGTGGAGATATCTTCGTAAAGGAGAGAGAGGGAGACGAGGCCATTTGCGTGCAAAGCCTGGGCGAACTGGCTCAAATGGAGATTTGCACCCCCTATGAATTAGCTGCGCTGGAAGCTGCTATTTCTGAGACATTAATTGATTATTCATTTCGCACCTAAGAGGCGCTTATATATATATACCATTGCTGTGAAATTATCAGTAGTTTTATTATATTTATTTAGGATTAGTATCAGTCGCATTAATTTTATTTTGTTTCTTGGTGTGGTGTGTCTTTATGTCATAAATATTTATAGACTGCGAGCGCAGCTAATATTACAATTAAATAATTTAAAATGGGTGACAGCAAAAACAATAACATAAACATAAATTTAAATCGATCAAATAGCCATGCGATGTTAAGGATTCTCGGAAAGAAGAGAGCTGGTCTTAATGTGTGTCATATAAATGCTCAAAGCCTCACACGAAAAATTGAAGAATTTAGATACCTCTTTATCAATTCGAGCGTAGATGTTATATGTGTTTCTGAAACTTGGCTTGTTCCTAATTTATGTGATGTTTTAGTTGAATGTGATGGCTATAATTTTCATCGCTCTGATCGTGAGTCACGGGGGTGGGGTTTCAATATATGTTAGTAAAAAGTATGTTCCACGTTTATATGTAAACACTCAACCAGTAGTGCAATTGAATACTTATTTATAGAAATTAGATGCCAAAGATATGCTGATAAGCTACTAATTGGGTGTATATACCGTCCTAACTGCCGGATTGACTATGAACAATTTTTAAACATTATTCCTGACGTGTCAATTAATTATTCAGACGTCATTATAACAGGCGACTTTAATAGCGATATTTTAAGGGAATCCCACCTTGAAGAGGACATGAAATCGCTGGGTATGAAGTTGGTTAACTTTGTGTCCCCTACGCATTTTACCAAAATCCGCAACTCGCTTTTAGACTTATTTTTTGTGTCTAATACAGACAAAGTAGATACATATGTCCAACTTATTGTCCCATCGTTTTCAAAACACGACCTCATATACTTGACTTACGCACTTGACCTACAATACCTTGACCATCCAATAGTTTTTAGGGACTTTAAAAATATCAACTTTGACCTTTTGGACTCCATCTTTATATTGTGCAATTGGAATGAAATATATTCCCTTTCCGAAGTAGACGAACAAGTTAACCTTTTAAAAAACAATATTTGTTATTTATATAACTGTCTTGTACCTGTTCGTAGCAAAGTTATTCGTGTTTCTGAAAAACCATGGTTCCAAAGAAACATCAAAGACGCAATATTACAGCGTGACGGGGCGTACAATAAGTGGAGAAGGTACAGGACACCTCAAGCTTACGTAGTGTTCAAGTCATTGAGAAAAAAAGTGACCAAACTTACTGACACCGCAAAGACAAATTTCTATTCCCATAAATTCAACAACGCATCTTCCACTGCTCAGACATGGAAAATAATTAAAAACCTGGGAATATGCGAAGTTAAACCAAGACTTGAACAAGACATGAATGTAAATGAACTGCACAGTACCTGAAATCACTGATAATAACTATCTGAACCCACGATTTGTACCTGAAACTGTCTGTGATATTAGATTTAGGTTTTTGTGTGTTAATCAGTGTGATGTTCTTCAAAGTATACTAAAAATTAAGAGTGACGCCACTGGGTCTGACAACATAAACCCTAAGCCCTGCTGCCAAAAATCCTGCCATACATAATCTATACCTTTAATACTGTACTGACAAAATCTTCTTATCCGACTGTTGGAAAGCGGCAAAAATTATTCCTATTCCTAAATCAAATAATGAGTACAGACCCGTCTCCATTTTACTGTTGGAAAGCGGCAAAAATTATTCCGATTCCTAAATCAAATAATGAGTACAGACCCGTCTCCATTTTACCATACCTATCAAAGTTATTTGAGAATCTCATGGCTGATCAAATTAATAAATTTATGTCCGACAATGCAATGCTTACTAATAATCAGTCTGGTTTTAGGAAAAAACAGAAGCTGTACCTCAGCTATTTTAAAAATTGCAGACGACATAAGGGAACAAATAGACGAAAACAATGTTACACTCTTAGTGTTACTGGACTATAGTAAGGCCTTCGATACAGTAAACCATAATGTCCTTTGTGCAAAACTACGTAATATGTTTATGTTTTCTAAAACTTCTGCCAAACTTGTGTCTTCGTACCTACAAAATCTTCCTTAATCTGTTATACTGTCTAGCGTTTCGTCTTCATATGAAAATGTTAATCGTGGTGTACCCCAAGGGTCTGTGCTTGGTCCCTTATTGTTTACCTTATATGTTAATGACCTTCCCAATGCGTTATCTGAATGTAATGTACACTTGTATGCTGTTGATGTCCAAATGTATAAGAGTCGTCCTTTAAACAGAATTAATGAATGTATAGATGATTGTAACAGAGAACTTCCACGTGTAAATGAGTGGGCCGGCAACAATGGACTTGGGATCAACCCATCAAAATCAAAATGTCTTGTCATAAGTAAAAGAAAGATAATTTTTAACAATTTGCGGCCACTGAGTATGAATAGCATGCCACTTGAGTACGTTGATACAGCTGTAAACTTAGGTTTTACATTCAACAGTACTCTTACCTGGAATGATCATATTACAAAGTCTGTAGGGAAAACATATGGCATAATAAGGACATTAGCCGTAACTAAAAATTGCCTGCCCACCCATATACGTTTACTAATAGCTCAAACCTGCATTGTCCCAGCGCTATTTTATGGAGTAGAAGTTTTTCAAACCGTGACACTACCAGTAAGAGCAAAATTAAAGTTCTATTTAATTGCATAGCCAGGCATATATTCAACCAACCCCATAGAGACCACGTATCCGAATTTTTGCTGAAAATATTCGATATCTCGCTAAATGAATGGATAAAGATGCAAAACTTAATTTTTCTGCAAAAAAATTTTTTCCAAAAAGAATCTTCGTATCTTTTTGAAAAACTTCAATTTACATCCTCTAGAAAAGCAAATAATCTTACTTGCATAAGACCTAGATCATTGACATCCGAAAAACAATTTTTAATTAATGCTATTCAAACATGGAATCAGCTCCCAAACCATCTTAAAGATATTAGCAGTGCCACGCAATTCAAGATAAAATTATTCACACACCTTAAAAACACTATTACGTAAATTAAAGTAAAAATAGAAGGCGACTTAAGTTAGTTTTTATGAAAATTAGTTTTAAGTTTAATGTAACAATTTAATATATGCAAACTCTTAGTGACTAGCGCATTAATTTATAAGTTCCAAACTTGTAGCGTTAGGATGAAATTTATAATAAATACAAATAAAAAAATACAGGAGCGGAAATATCCATATTGAAGGAAAATTCCGATATTTTTCAACACATAGCAAAATAATCATATAATAAACATACAGGGAATAAGTCAGGAAGTTATCAAATCGAAAGGCTCAACTCTCATTGAAATACAAACTTCTAAATATATAATTCAAAACGATTTTCATATCGTAAATTTACATTTCGCTATTCCTTGTGATGGAATACTAGGAATCGATTTTATTAAAAGATACGACTGTCAACTAGACTTAAAGCCATCTGAAGACTGGCTTATAATTAGACCAAATAACCTCAAATATCCGATTTATGTTCCAATAACATACAGTTCTGGCAACAACTCCCTAATTCAGCCAGCAAGATTCCAAGTCGTCCGAAAAATTGAAATAAATTTAGAAGACAGTGTATTAAATCCCAATTTAGAAATCCAGCATGGTATTAAATGGTATGGTAAATACCATAACAACAGTGTAAAATTCATACATAAGACTGTAGCGGCGCCTGAAGAACGTTTGTTTTGTTTAGCTTGGAAACTGGCGATTATTTTATTATTTGCGGGTGATGCCAGATAGTTTTACAATCAGCTGTTGCTGAGAAGCTTGTCCTAAGCCGAAATGGCGGATTTCTCAGCTGGCAGAAATTTCTGGAAAAGGCCGAGACCGACGCCGCATGATTTTTGAACTTCCTTCTTAATTAAACCGGCGTGGAAGTCAGACGTGTGAAATTTTATTCGTAAAGTGGTGAAAAAAAAATACACGCGGCATTTCGAAGTTCCCGCAAAGTGATTTTTCCAACGTACTAATTCAAGCAAAGAAGTGAGTTGGGTTTTCTCCCCAAATATTTTAAGTGCTGAAATTTCGGTATTTTTAAAGGCTGAAATTCTACGTTTACCGATACGTTCGCCACGGCAAACCAGCATGAGTGCATGTGCATGGTGCCCGGTTAACTTTCGCCCGTTGTCCAGGGGAGCACCCACAACGGTCGGCAGTCCAAATCTGCCCTGTGGAGCACCCACGCTGCCCAGCGATTCTGACCTGCCCTGCGGAGCACCCACGCTGCCCAGCGTTTCGGATCTGCCCGGAGGAGCACCCGCATTGACCGGCGATCTGCAGTCGCCTGAGGAGCACCCGCCTTTGTCAGCACTCCCAAATTTTTTTGCGACCAGAAGTGGCAGCAGTGAGCTCTCTCGTTTAATTCAACGAGGAATTTCCTCGGCCAAATAATTATATAAGCTAGGAAAAAAATGTTCAATTAGATCGGCCCTAACCCAAATCTAAAAAGATGTAAAATTTACGCTTGGGCATCGATCTTAACCTTGTATGTAACCAAATAAAATCAAGCTTGCGAAAATTTTCACGTGTATATCAGCCAAACAGGCTACACTGGAAAAAATTCCTAAACATGTGTAAACGTAAATTAAGAAGAAAATGTATTAAAAGAATGCGATTGAGTATTGAAGTGACTATAATTTTGTAATTAAATAATTAATAAGATTTAAATTAAATTATGATTCATTTAGTGCGCGGTTAATTTACGGTTCCTATCCCCCTGAAAAAGTTTTCTTAAATTCGTTTTGATTCAAAAAATCAACAAAATAATTATTAAACGTTTTTAAGTGCACATATAATCCAACTTCAAAGCATGAATGCCTTGATTTCTTTTCCAGCCCCCCTCGTCGGATGATCGATCGTCCGCCGTGGAGCCAGCTGTATATATCAATGCCGAAAATTTAAGGAAGCCATTACTTATAAATTTAACCATAGCAAAATGTATTGAACCAAAAAAAAATTAGTTCCAATTTACACTAAGAATCTTTCCTTTGAAAAAAAATAATTAATTTTAATAAAAAAAAATAAAAGTAAATAACCAGCGAACCAATGATGAATGATGAAATAAGAATGAATATTAATACTTATAAAAGAACAAATTGTTGAATTTCCTTTGAACATAAAACTATTTTTTTTTTTAAAAATTATATTGTTTAATATACACAATACTTAGTTTTAACTATTTACAGGTTTATACTCTCTCTCTTTTCTTTTTAAATTAATAATTATATACACCTGTGAAGCCCAGTATTTACCCATGCAATTTAACACTTACTATATTTTATCTTTTCTCGCCGAAATTGTTTCACAATGTCGTAAATTAACTAAGAAAGATTAAATATGTTACTTGCAATTGCAATAATTATTGAAATGGATGCTTAAAAAACTAACTAACTGAACTCATCTAATGTCTCTGCGGTCTTAGGGTATGCAAGGGATCATTAAACTTATGCTTTAGCGGGAGGTGGTCATAGGTAGGGTGGGCAATATGCGAGCCAAATAACATCTAAGGCGTCGCAAACAACAAATTTTTCTTTCTTTCTTTTTAACTATCCCCCTTCAATAAATTCTAAAAACTTTTCTTTTCTAAATTCTGCATCTTTTCTTCCGGTTAGGTAACTAGCTTTAGATATTGTCGCATGCACGCTCAACTCTGATTCTATTAATAGTAATACGTAGTCAGTGTCAAGATCTATAAACACAACAAATACAAATCAGGTTGTTTACATTAACAATATTCAACATGAACCACTTTCAAACTACGATGTAGTACAAACAGACTTAACTTAACTTAACTCTGCTTTCAAAAAACTTCCCGCCACAATTCAATAAACAACTAACAGAACTATGCACCCAGTATAGCTATGTATTCGGACTAGAATATTAATATTAATAGTAATACGTAGTCAGTGTCAAGATCTATAAACACAACAAATACAAATCAGGTTGTTTACATTAACAATATGAACCACTTTCAAACTACGATGTAGTACAAACAGACTTAACTTAACTTAACTCAGCTTTCAAAAACTTCCCGCCACAATTCAATAAACAACTAACAAAACTATGCACCCAGTATAGCGATGTATTCAGACTAGAAACCGAATCGATCAGTACCAATAATTTTTATAAACATAAACTGAGATTAAATGGTGATGAACCCGTATATATAAAAAATTATATAAATCATCATAGTTAACAAGGCGAGATTCAAAAACAAGTTCAAAAACTCATTTATGACAAAATAGTGGAAACCTCTGTATCACCTTATAACAGCCCACTTCTATTAGTACCCAAAAAGTCACTTCCAAATTCGGAAAAGAAAAAATGGCGATTAGTAACTGACTATCGACAGATTTATAAAAATTCTTGTCTGACAAATTTCCACTCCCTAGAACTGATGATATTTTAGATCAACTAGGTAGAGCAAAATATTCTCATGCCTTGACTTAATGTCCGGTTTTCACCAAATTGAACTCGAAAAAAGTTCACGGGATCGCTTCACGCGATTACCATTCGGTTTTAAAAATAGCGCAAAGTTCTTTTCAGAGAATGATGACTATAGCTTTCTCTGGATTGGAACCTTCGCAAGCATTCTTTATATGGATGATTTAATAGTCATAGGTTGTTCCGAAAAACATATGCTCAAGAATTTAACTGAAGTTTTCGAGAAATGTAGGCAACACAACCAAAAGTTACATCCTGAAAAATGTTCATTTTTTATGCACGGAGTCACTTTTCTAGGACATAAGTGCACAGATAAAGGAATCTTGCATGACGACAAAAAATACGACGTCATTCAAAGTTATCCAGTCCCACATGATGCGGACAGCGCTAGAAGATTCATTGCATTTTGTAATTATTACAGACGGTTTATAAAAAATGTTGCTGAATATTCCCGTCACATAACAAGATAATGTAAGAAAGATGTAAAATTCGAATGGACAACTGAATGCCAAAACGCCTTCAAACATCTTAAATCAGCATTAATAAACACAACTCTGTTACAATACCCAGATTTTAGCAAAGAATTTTGCATAATTACAGATTCTAGCATATATGCTTATATAGCAGTCCTAACACAAAACAAATGTGGACTACAGCTTCCAGTTGCGTACGCATCAAATCTTTTACAAAAGGTGAAAGCAACAAGAACAAGAACTAGCAGCTATTCATTGGGCAATAACACATTTCAGACCATGTATTTATGGTAGACACTTTACCGTCAAAACAGACCACAGATCACGTAACTACTTATTTTCAATTGTAAACCCCAGATCCAAATTAACACGAATGAGACTTGAATTATAGGAATATAATTTTACGGTAGTGTAGTATGCACACATATTGAATACCCACTGTACCAAAACTACTCAAAGGGTACACACTGTAAAACTTTGTTGCAGTGTTTACATAATCAAACATTCCCCGGTCATAAACCCAACTGTCCGAAATATGAACCGATCGCTATGCCTTGGACTACACACCGAAAGTGCTAGCGTCGGCAAGTGTGAGAGGCAACCCGCCCCTTACACCAATGCGGGAAACTGGCAAATAGGATGCAAATATAAATTCTGAGTGAGTAGAGTGCGAGTAATGGGCAAACGCGGAGGCCAGAAAAACAAAATAAATAAAAGAATTGCTCACATTAATTGGTTATTATACACGAATACGCCGCCCACATGGGCAACAGCAGAAAAATTAACTGCTGAGCCTGATTTTTTAAAAGAATGCCTCCAGCTACGTAAACCAAATACCGCAACTCACTCAGATAATGTTAAAGTTATAAATGGAAAAATAATTAATAAACCACCATCTTCAAAGCCTTTGCCGAAGAAACCTGACGTCTGCCCGAACGACTGCCCTGGACCACTGGACACTGCAGCATGCAAATACACATGCATGAAGAAGACCTGTGCGAAGACCGGCGCGGCCCCGCCTGAGCTCATAGGCTCGGGACAACTGCAGCAGAGAATTCAAAAAGTGCGAGAGGCACACCGCCTTCGAAGAAGCGTCAGCGAAGCCAAGCCGGCGACGACCAGCTGACGCTAAGAACACCGAATAAAAAAAAAAATTTTATTACCATTTGCACTGCGTTGCATAATTTTTTTAATTGCACTGCGATGCATATTTTATTTAAAAATTTAATATAATTTTGTAAAACTGAGCGGAACCCTTTCTGCCCAGTTAGAAATATGGCCCGTAAAGCCATACGAAAAATTAGGTAGAACATGTAAACACAAAATTACAAATCTCAAAAAATTTTTTAAAAACAAAATTAAAAAAAAAAATTAAATTCAAAAATATCTATTCAAAAAAAAAAACAATTTAATCATATTTTTTCCATGAGCCAATATACATGGCACATTAATTATTGTTTGAGAAACACACCAAATATAATTGGAATAAATTAGAAAACACCCAAAATGGGTTTAGTAGACACCAAAGTGGTAGACTCAACGGCAAACGTTGAAAATAAGATCGAATCTGAAAAAGTTGATACAGAAATGATCACAATAATGCTCATAATTATAGCAGTTATAATAGCAAATGCGCTTTTAAAATTATATAAATTGCACAACAAGTGCCTTCTCAAAAGATTCCAAAGTCAAGCAAACGACTTGGACAAAATTTAAAACTTGCCCATCATAATTGCGATCATTATTGGCATTAATGAAATAAAAAAAAAATGTATTAACATATTCAATAAAATTACAATAATTTCCAATATCATTATTATATTTTTAAAACCAAAAATGAACACTCTAGAAGCCATTACAAAGGTCTATAGGACCCAAATTTTCACTTCGCTTGAGCACGTCTTTACTCAACTCGATCCCGTCAGCAACTAACGCACGTCCTCTCTTTATGTTGCTCTGCTCGTCTCCTCGTCGTCACATCTCGTTGTAGTGATCGTCGTCTTCTTTTCCATCTGCTCGTCTTCCTGGAACGTTTGTTTTCCTGGAACGCCCGTCTTGTTGGAATTCGTCTTATGACCATCTACTCGTCTTCTTAGTTTTAGCTGCAATGCAATCTCATTCCCACATTCGGCCATTCTGATTAATCATTCGCCTTGAATGTTTCGTCTTTGTCTTCGAGGGTGGGCCACGGCTTAAGGTACTCTGCACAGGTTGAAGAAATTTTTGGTCCATAGGCATTATTGTGCTTCACTTTGGTTATTTCGATCAAATACTTTGGTTTTAGCTTGAGACCGCCGCCAAACTGCGTTCGTTTTATGGCTACTAGTTCACCAATCTTATAAGTCTTTGCCGGTTTACGAGTTGTAGGTCTTCTTGTTTTCGGTTTGGATTTTCAAAATTTGACTTTTTGCCTTGAGTCGAAGGTCGTTTCGCGTGTTCTGAAACAAGGCTATGGACTCGTTGTTGATAATTTCTTGAAGCTTCTGGTCATCTTTGTTTCTCATTTTGACTCCGATTAAAACCTCAAAAGGAGTGGCGTCGATGCTTCTCGAAAAAGTGGAGTTAATGGCTAGTTGAACTCGATCGACGTGTCTGTACCACTTTGTGGGATCATCCACACTCAGTTTGGATAGAACTGGAACAATGAAGGCATTCAGTCTTTCCACTTGTCCGTTAACACGTGGTAGGCCTGTCGTTGATTTCGCCACCTTTATGCCTTCGTCTTCGCAATACTGAAGATAGTCTTGCGCGGTAAAAACTGAGCCTCGGTCCGATATAATGCAAGCTGGGTTACCAAATGTATAACTTTGGCCTCGTGGTTTGGCTATGACTTCGCTGGCAGTGGTTGACTTGGTAGGGTAAAGCCAACAGAATTTCGTAAAGGAGTCGATTACGGCGAGAATGTGCTTGTAATTTTTGCTTGTGGAATCTAGTTGACCTAAGAAATCAATGTGATAGGTATGCAGCGAGAAATCGGCCTTCAGAAAATAGTCTTCATATGGTGAGTTGGAGTCTTCTAGGATTTTAATAATCGCTTTCAGGTATTCATCTTTTTCTTGCGCTTGCTTGAAACCAAGGGCAATGGAGTCGTAAACGATCGTCATTATTGGGTACCTAGAAAGGGCATCAACGTGCTTCATACGTGAAACTGAACGGTGTTCAACTTTGTAGTCGTACTCTTGGAGCAAAAGTACCCAACGTGCAACCCTAGTGCACAGGCTTTGCTTGTCTAGCGTCTTCGAGAATGCATTACAATCTGTGATTATCTTAAATGGAATGTCAAGGAGATTCACTCTGAACTTTGTTATGGCCTCGATAATCGCTAACACCTCTAATTCGTAGATTGAATATTTTCGCTGAGCATCCGTTGTTTTCCTACTCATGAAGTAGACAGGGTGAAATTGGCCTTCATCTGGTGATATTTGCATCTGGTGATGCATCAGTATGTACCTCGGTGTCATACTTCGGGTTGTAATTGGGGTGGAAGTCAAGTACTTTTTTAAGGATTTAATCGCATTCTCTTCTTCTGGACCAATTACGAAATTTGCTTTATTTTAAGTCAGATCAGTCAAGGGTTTCGAAATAAGAGCATAGTTGTAGATAAACTTTCTAAAGTATCCGGTTAGACCCAGAAAACTCTCTAGCTGCTTGAGCTTCTGTGGAGTCTTGAATTTCGAAACGGCATCGATCTTCTGAGGCGTCGGGGAAATTGTTTTATTCTCGATAATGTGACCTAAAAAACTGAATACGGGTCTGCAGGAAATGACATTTCTTTAGGTTGAGTTCTAGGCCATAGTTGCTGCAAGTTCCAATAACTTCTTTGAGGTTCGATACAGCCTCCTTTTCGTCCTTTGCTGGTATAATGATATCGTCAACGTAAGGGAGAGCGATTCCTCTGCAAGTCAGCGTTCGGAAAATCGCATTAATGTGTCTCTGAAGCACTCCAGGTGAGTTTGACAAACCAAAAGGCACATTAAGGAACTGGTACTGCCCGCTTTGGGTCACGAATGAGGTGTACTTCTTGCTGGAATCGGCTACTGGCACATGAAAAAAGCCATTCCTCAAGTCTATCGTGCTGAACATCATAGCTTCTTGTAAGCGATCAAGCTGGTCGTCAATCAGGGGCAACGGAAAATGGTCTTTTATTATTACCTTGCCGATACGCCTGAAATCCACACAAAGTCGTTGGGAACCGTTGTTTTCTTAGCAAGCACTACCGGGCTTGTAAATTCAGAGTCGGACTCTTCGATTACGCCGTTTGAGAGCCACTGCTCGATCTGATCGTCAATTATTTTCGTTTCAGCGAATGCAAATCTACGCGGACGCGAAAAAATTGGGGTTTCGTCGTTTAAAATGATTTTCATTTCAATGTTTGTTGACTTCGATGGTTTAGGAATGTAATTCGTTATTAGTTCACGTACCTCTTTCTTTGCATACTCACTGGCTGATTCATTAATATCGAGTTCTTCATTGTCAAGCACTGCTTCGATTTGCATTAAATTGGATTCCAATTCATCTTTGTCAAGATTGTTCAACTTACGCACACGCAAACCTTTTGGACTGAACGAAATTTCTGCTTGCAAGCACAGTTCTTCCCCTATTATCAAACGAGTGTCCATACAATCACACGGAACTATGAAGAAGTTCAAGTCATAAACACTGTTGTCAATAATAAGAGAATAAGAGCTTCTTCTTCAACATTTCCTCGGGATGCAATATCTTTCATGAGATAAAAGTATTCTTGCACATTTTCGTTTGCAAGTCGATTGCTCTCTCCGAGTTGCGTATGTATTTGTTTGCTGCTTACTCTCGACCTGAACTCATTTAGCAAAGACTCCTTTAATGCATTCCACGAATTTAATGCCTTTTCGCTCAATATAAAAATCTTAGCGACACCTTTAAGTGACTTTTTGGCGAAGATTAGCTTTTGTAGCGCATTCCAACCCATAAGTAAGGCTTGATCTTCAAAGTCGCTTATCCATACCTCAACTGGAATTTCGTCACTCCCATCAAAATGTTTAATTGACTCTTCTAGGTCTCGAAAACTTAGAGCAAATCGCGGCATATCAACTTCCTTGATACGTTGCGAACTCGACTTTCTCTTCCTTTCGCCTGTAGAAGGTATTTCTACTCCTGTTGAAATTACACTTCTAGTATCATCATCATTTTGGCTGTCTTCGTCATTTTCCTTCTCTTCGTCGGTTTCCGCGCTCTCTGAATCGTCCACTGCGTTGAAAAAGAGAAGTTTGCCAAAAATTTTGCAGCTGGAAATTTTCTACGTCGTAGTTAATTCCCAAATCTTTGTCTTTCATTTTCGCGTGTATGTATACACATTTGGATTTATAAATTGCGTCAGTTTGTCATACTGAAAGCCAGAAAATTTACGTTAACTTTTGCGATTGCTTCTGTCCCCTTCTCCTTCGAATATGAATTTGTGAAGTGCACAAATGCTTTCTTTCGATGCACTTTTCAGCGTATTGGAAATCAGATCGTTTAGGCAAGCCATAGTCTAGAAAAAATATGTTACTTTCACAGTCGTCTTTAGTCACTTTTCACTTTCACCTTTAGCTTTCCTCGGAAACGTCCCGGTGAGCTCCCAAATGTGGGGTTTTTATTTATTAAGTAATTATTTAAAAGTTTGATAATTAATATTAATTAACATAGTAAGAAATCTGAATCTTTGTGTTTGATTTAAACGTCGTCTCGTCGTCACACGTCGTTCGCTTGAGCACGTCTTTACTCAACTCGATCACGTCAGCAATTAACGCACGTCCTCTCGCTATGTTGCTCTGTTCGTCTCCTCGTCGTCACATCTCGTTGTAGTGTTCGTCGTCTTCTTTTCCATCTGCTCGTCTTCCTGGAACGCTCGTCTTCCTGAAACGCTTGTCTTCTTGGAACTCGTCTTTTGACCATCTACTCGTCTTCTTAATTTTAGCCGTTTCTCTCGTTGTCTAGGGCGTCATGTCTTACGAATGCTGGGGTTTTATGGGAGGGATTCGGGGAATAATGCAATCTCACTCCCACATTTATTCAGGTTAGATTTTTCACCAATGATTCATTGCTCCAGAATGGAATGGGAGGAATTAAAAAAAAGAAGCATTTATTAAATCCTATAAAAGCTTAAGCCAAAAAAGGCCAATACAACAAGATACAATAAGAAAAAATGCAAAAATACTTGTCGATTTATTTAATGCATGTCAACAGCGGTCAAATTGGTTGACTTAACAAAAGGACCAATTGAACACCTGGCTATCGAAGTAATTAAGTCAAAAATAGTAGGCTCAACCTTATACAAGGTGCAAAATGAAACCACTATTACGGCAATAATTGCGAAGCTGGAAGCAAATGTCGTCAATGAAACATCCGATGTACCAAAGGCTAAAATTACTAAAACAACGCAGAAAGGAAAAACTGCTGAAAAATTTACCACTGAAATAGACAGCCGAACATGCTGATAAGTTCAGCACAAAAGAAGCCATCAACAGAGTGGTTAAAAACTGTGAGCATGGCAGACTTAAAACAATATTAGAAGCTGGTAACTTTACCACAATGAATGATGCTATCACAAAGAATGATGCTATACAAATGACGGGCAAAGCGAACTCCATATTATAGGCACGTCGAGGTACTTTTCGTGGTAGAGGAGGCCGTAGTAACTACAACGGTCACTACCAATACCAAAACAATGGATATATCCGATACAACGGTTATAATCAAAGTTATGATAACCGGACCAACAACTATAATAATAGAGGTCATGGAAATTACAGAGGCGGACCCAATAACCGTAACTACAACAATAATAACAATTCAAACAGAAATAATAATAATAATAATGGTAATAATAATAATAATGTCCTAACTGTACAAGCTACAACGGAAAACTCGTAAACACCCTTAAGATAGAAAGAAACGTAAAGCAAACGGTTCATACAATCAATCAAACTATTGGCTTATACTAAGGCCCAACAATCTCGATCACCCAATAAACATTCCAATAAATATACATACACTTCAAAACAATTTGACAATACTACCAGCAAGGTCTGAAGTTGTCCGAAAAGTTGCTATAAATGCAGCAACCAAACCAAGAAATCCAATTCGGAATATTCATTGGAAAATCCATTGCAGATTCAAAAATTACATTTGTCCGAATTTTTAATACTACAAATAAAAACGAAGTTATCAATTTAAAGCAACTAAAAATTGAACCATTAAATGACTATGAAATAGTAAAAACAAACGAAAATGACAACAATACAGATACTTTAAAGAAAATGAATAAAAATATTACAATTTCTAACAAAGCGCTACTCAAGCCGGTGATCAAGTAATGATAAAGAGAAAGAAGCAACACTGTTTATATTCCACCACTATCCAATACAGGCATATCTAGAAAATTAGCAAAAATACAAAGGTATTAAAATTGGAAAACATGATCAGAGATATATCAAAATATATAAGAAAATGCCTCAAATGCCAAAAATCAAAAACAACGAAATACACGAAGACCCCTTTGACTAGCACTGAAACGCCACAAATGGCTTTCGACGGGTAATTGTGGATGCGATCGGTCCCCTACCCTAATCTGCAATTAAACAAAATTTCTTGTAGCAATACTAATACCGAATAAAAGTGCAAATACAGTAGCAAAAGCCCTCAATATATTGAGGGCTCCAAACACACACTGTAGGCGAAGGCTTGACATTTGGTCAGAGAATGATAGGCAAATGTTTACGTCATCCGCATACATTAGAGTAGAGGCAAATGACACAACTTTCATTAATAACAAGAAGGAAAGCAAACTTCGGCAAGCCAAAGTTCATATACCCTTGCAGCTATTGCAAGAATTAAATACTTTTGAAAACATTAAAATTATGATTTACTTGCGTATATGTTGAAAAAAATTGAAGCTATGATGATTTGCAGCTCAATTATTAGATAGTTATTCTATATATTTTTATTATTTCTATGGGAGCTATGTGATATAGTCGCCCGATTTTGATATATGTCGAAGAACTAAGAAAAAAATTAAACAAGAAAGGAAGCAAAAACAGTAAAGTTATAATTTTAAAAAAATTTTTTTTCCGATTGTTCCTATGGGAGCTATATGATATAGTCGTCCGATTTTGATGAAATTTAAATCGTAATTCTGAAATATTTTACCATTATTATATCTCGAAGAACTAAAAAAAAAATGAAAAACAGCAAAGTTATAATTTTTTAAAATTATTTTTCCGATTATTCCTACGATCCGGCTCGTTCCGATTTATATACTACCTGCAATAGAAAGACATTTTTTGGGAAAGTATCATGCAGATAGCTTTAAAACTGAGAGACTAGTTTTGCGTAGAAACGGACGGACATGGCTAAATCGACTCCCCTAGTGATGCTGATCAAGAATATATATACTTTATATGGTCGGAGATATCTCCTTCACTGCGTTGCAAACTTCTGACTGAAATTATAATACCCTCTGCAAAGGTATAAAAAGAACGAAAAGTAGTGGCCCCAGATGACTGCCTTAAGGGACACCAGAAAAAACATTTACGACGGAGGAAAGTTTATTGTTGAAGAGGACGCGTTGAGTTCTGTTTGAAAGATAGGCAGAAATATAGTTAAGTAAATTAGGTGGAAAACCAAGAAGAGATAGTTTATGAAGGAGAAGGCTATGGCTTACTGAATCAAATGCCTTGCAGTAAAAACAAGAAAGGAAGCAAACTTCGGCAAGCCGAAGTTTATATACCCTTGCAGCTTTTGCAAGAATTAAATATTTTTGAAAACATTAAAATTATGATTTACTTGCGTATATTTCTAAAAACATTGAAGCAATGATGATTTGCAGCTCATTATTAGGTAGTTATTTTATATAATTTTATTATTTCTATTGGAGCTATATGATATAGTCGTCCTATTTTGATGAAATTTTAACCGTAATTCTGAAATATTTATCCATTACTATATGTCGAAGAACTTATAGAAAAATTTAAAAACACCAAAGTTATAATTTTTTTTTATTTACTTTTATGATTGTTCCTATGGGAGCTATAAGCTATAGTCGTCTGATTTTGATGAAATTTAAACCGTAATTCTGTAATATTTATCCATTACTATATCTCGAAGAACTAAAAAAAAAATTAAAAAACAGAGCTATATGCTATAGTTGTCCGATTTTGATGAAATTTAAACCGTAATTCTGAAATATTTAACCATTACTATATCTCGAAGAACTAAAAAAAAAATTAAAATACAGAAAAGTTATAATTTTTTTCATTTATTTTTCCGATTGTTCCTATGGGAGCTATATGCTATAGTCGTCCGATTTTGATAAAATTTAAATCATAATTCTGAAATATTACGGACAGACGGACAGACGGACATGGCTAGATCGACTCTAATAGTGATGCTGATCAAGAATATATATACTTTATAGGGTCGGAAACGTCTCCGTCACTGCGTCTGCAAGGGTATAATAACGTCAGTTTGGCATTTATTTAGGAAACTACGGTGGATGAGAGTAGAAAATTCAAGAAGATTAGTAGTAGTCGACCGTTGTTTTACAAAGCCATGCTGTGCGGGAGAAATGATGGAGGCACACATATGTTGAAGTTCACAAGTGACCAGCTGTTCAAAAAGCTTAGGTATGGCAGAAAGTTTGGCTATACCACGATAATTTTCGACATCGGACCTTGAGCCTTTTTTATGAATTGGAATAATAAAAGATTCATTCCAAATTCTCGGGAACTCTGAAGATAATAAAGATAAGTTAAATAGAAAAGTGATTGGCCAAGACAGAGCTTCGGCACAGTTTCTTAGAACACAGCTAGGGATATTATCAGGGCCCGCGGAATAGGACGTTTCCAGCGACAGAAGGGCTTTAAGAACATCGCTAACTTCAAATTGAGGATCAAAAATATTATTGATGCAGGGCAGAACATATGGGTAGGGAGTGGAAAAGTCATAGGATTGAAAAGAGTAGGTTGACTGAAAAAAGTTTGCAAAAAGATTAGAAATATCTAAAGTTGATGATTCAGTTCGGTTGTGTAAATACAAAGTTGAAGGATACGAATTTGAATTTCTTTTGGAGTTTACAAAGGAGTAAAAACTTTTCGGATCATTAAACGTCAACTTCGGTCGCGTGTAGACCTGTTTTCTTAACGCTCCGGAAAAACAATTAGCCACTAAGTCGAAAACGTTCGAAAAAATTTATAAACGCGGGGTTTTGCGATTCGCGATGCTAATTCGCATATCGTAAACTAAAGTTTTAGTTAATTAATTAATTAATATTACGCTCTATCAATAAATGAGTAGGAACGCGGATCAGCGCACTCAACGCCAAAAACAACAAGACGAAGCCCGTGAAAAAATTCAGAGAGAGCAAGACAAACGTCGTCTCTCTTTGGCCCGAAACAATGCTTATTTCTCGTTCACGAGTAATACTCTAGAAACGATAGTGCAAGAAAGTGCAAGTTTACTGACCGCCGAAAACCAGAGAGCTAGTTCTTGCTCTCCCGCCCTGCTTTTCACCGCACAAACACCTTGGAGTGAGCAATGCAAAACTCCAACCGAGTGCAACAACAACAGCAACTACTACGTCAACTACAACAGTCTCTGTCGCCAACAATGCAATAACGACTCCACTCTTTTCTTCTGCAGCGGGTAAAGCAACAACACAACCAAGTGCAAATATCGGGTCAAACGGCAAAAACAAAGCTACGGTAGAAAAAATTACAAGTCCGCAAGCGGGTTCGGCCATGCAGACAGGCATGGATCGCTATATTAATATTTCCAAGCGCAAGCTAACCCCCCCGAAAAAATCTGACGGCAATATGCCCAAAATAAACCGTACCAACAAAGGCCCTGAAAATCTCGGGCTATTAAATGAAAATAGATTTTCCATTCTGGCGGAGCCTGAAACAGAGTACGAAGAATTAGTCCCAAAGAAACTTGTCTTTATTCGGGAGAAGATCTCCAACGTCCTAGTCAATAAAATAGTTGAGCTTGTCGGGAAGGATAACTTTCATGTTATTCCGCTTATGAAAGGGAATATAAGCGAAACCAAACTTCAAACCAAAACCGAAGATGATTTCCGAGCAGTGTCGAAGTACCTAAACAACGCCAAAAAGAATTACTACACGTACCAGCTGAAAAGTTGCAAGGGCTTACAAGTTGAAATTATAGAGGCTTTAAAAGAAAACGGTTTTTGCGCCAAAAATGTTATAAACATTATGAACAAAAACAAGAAGCCGCAACCACTTTTCAAGGTCGAGCTGGAGCCAGACAGCAGAACTTTGAAAAAAAACGCAGTGCACCCGATCTACAAGTTGCAGTACCTTCTGCACCGTAGGATCACAGTAGAAGAGCCGCACAAACGGAACGGGCCAGTGCAATGTACCAACTGACAGGAATACGGACACACCAGGGCTTACTGCACCCTCAGGTCAGTTTGTGTAGCTTGTGGAAACTGCCACGGCTCCGAACCCTGCCCTGCCAACAAGAGAGACTCTCTCACTAAAAAGTGTGTAAACTGCCAAGGAAACCACACAGCAAACTACAGAGGCTGTCCAGTCTACAAGGAGATGAAAAGTCGGATGCAAAGAGCGACAACGGCACGCCAGAACATTAACATGAAATCTCAAACGACACCCGAAGTTTTCTTCGCAAAAGCAGCCAGGTCATCATTTGGCCCTTCAATTACCACCAACAGCATTTCCTACGCCAGTGCTCTAAGATCAGGCACAGCTCACATAGAGCCGAAAACTGATAACATACAGCAGGCCATGGGACAGCCACAAAGTAACATGGAAACTATGATGATAACTTTGCAACAAAATATGATGGAATTTATGTCCTTCATGAAAACCACCATGCAAACTCTAATGCAAAACCAAAATATCTTGTTACAAATGCTTGCAGCTCATCAGTCCAAATAAATTATGCCTAGCCTCCGAATAACTCTGTGGAACGCCAACGGTGTTTCACGGCATATACCTGAAATAACTCAATTTCTGAACGAAAATCACATCGACGTTATGTTGCTGGCAGAAACGCATCTCACCAGCTAATATAACTTTCAAATACGAGGATACACGTTCTACGGCACCGATCATCCAGATGGTAAAGCACAACGCGGAGCCGGCATCTTAATAAGAGAACGTATCAAACACCACTTTCACCAACGGTTTGCAAAAAATTATCTGCAAGCTACATCGATAAAATTACAGTTGGGCACCAGCAACCTTGCCATTGCCGCTGTCTACTGCTTACCCCGCTTTACAGTCTCAGAAGACCAATTCATGGACTTCTACAATTCACTTGGAGAGCGATTCATAGCAGCAGGTGATTACAACGCCAAGCACACACACTGGGGATCCCGCCTTGTTACCCCCAAAGGAAGGCAACTATATAATGCACCCATCAAAACATGCAACAAACTGGACTACGTTTCACCAGGCAGTCCTACATACTGGCCAACAGATCCTAGAAAACTACCTGATTTAATTGATTTTGCTGTGACAAAAAATATTCCTCGCAATGTAATATCTGCAAAATCGCTTTTGGATCTATCATCGGACCACTCCCCAGTGCTTATAACTTCTCTTCAAAACCTGGAACTAATCGAGCACCCTTGCAGGCTGACGTCGCATCGAACCAACTGGCTGAAGTTCAAAAAGTACATTAGTTCCCACATTGAACTAACTCCACAGCTCAACATCAAGGAGGACATCGACTGCTATGCCGATGCACTGGAGTCTGTACTCGTCGCAGCAGCAAAAGTCTCTACACCAACACAAAACTAACCTTGAAATCGAACAGCTTGTTTTGGAGAAAAGACGTTTGAGGCGTGCTTGGCAAACCAGCAGATCGCCATCCTCAAAACATAGTTTTAAGGAAGCTGGTCGCAGACTTACCAGGGCTCTAAGGCACGAAGAAGAAAAAGCACAACGCCAGTACATTGAGAAACTTTCGTCCACCAGCACCAAGCAGCCCTTGTGTAGGGCCCACCCAAATCTAAGTGCGCCGGCCGAAACAGTAATTCCCGTAAGAGACTCTTCAGGCAGCTGGGCCAGAAGCGACAAAGACAGAGCCTGTACATTTGCTTTACACCTTCGAAATGTTTTTCAGCCAAACCCTGCAAATAATTCATTCACACTACCGTCGCCGTCAATTCGAGGTGGAACTGAGTCGGCGCCAATTCTGTTCCAAACAAACGATGTTGCAAAAGTCATCAGCGAGCAATTAAAAACAAAAAAGGCCCCAGGCGGTGATCTAATAGCTCCTAAGATGCTAATTGAACTCCCAAACTGTGTAGTTGAGGTAATTTGTAAACTATTTAACGGGATTACACGACTTGGCTACTTCCCAAAAAAATGGAAAAAGTCGGTAATCATAATGATCCCAAAGCCAGGAAAAGATCACACAATACCAGCCTCATATAGACCGATAAGTTTACTCTCGTGTCTGTCAAAACTGCTCGAAAAATGCCTTCTGACACGCATAATCCCATATCTGAAAGAGCACAACATTATTCCGGCGCATCAATTTGGCTTTCGAGAAAGCCATGGAACAGTAGAGCAAGTTAACAGATTTACAATAGAAATACGAACTGCATTCAAGTCTCGGGAATACTGCAGTGCGGTATTCCTTGACGTTGCGCAGGCTTTCGACCGAGTCTGGCTCGATGGCCTTATGCATAAAATCAGAACGTTTATACCGGAAAACACTCACTGGATACTTGAATCGTACCTTTAAAACAGAGCCTTCGCCTTGAGATGCAACACTACAATATCCGACGATTACACGATAGAGGCTGGAGTTCCTCAAGGTAGCGCCCTTGGTCCAACTCTATTTCTCCTTTACACCGCAGATATTCCCACGAACGAGCGGCTAACTACTTCTACATTCGCAGACGATACCGCGATCTTAAGTCGGTCCAAATGCCCAATTCAGGCAACAGCACAACTAGCTAATCATCTCGTGGTGGTGGAGAGGTGGTTATCAGACTGGCGTATAAAAATAAATGCGCAAAAGTGTAAACACATAACGTTTACTCTTAACAGACAAACGTGTCCCCCGCTAACTCTGAATAACACGCCACTTCCACAAGCCGACGATGTAACGTACCTTGGCGTCCACCTTGACAGAAGACTTACATGGCGGAGACATATCGAAGCTAAGAAAATTCATGTAAAACTAAAATCCAATATCCTCCATTGGCTCATAAACTCTCGCTCCCCCCTCTGCCTGGACTTCAAGGTTCTGCTCTACAATTCAACGCTTAAGCCAGTCTGGACTTACGGCTCCCAATTGTGGGGAAACGCGAGCAGCAGTAACTTCGACATTATCCAGCGAGCACAATCAAAAGTCCTGAGAACTATCACTGGGGCACCTTGGTATGTTCGGAACGACAACATCCACAGAGATCTTGGCATTCTACCCGTAAAAGATGAAATTTCAAAACAAAAGGCGTCCTTCCACACCAAGCTAACTTCTCATCAAAACCAGCACGCCAGGGGCCTAGCCAAGGTTTCCAACCGGACCCGATTGCAACGAAATGAACTTCCAGCTCAGCAATAGTTATTAGAGCCCTTACATCCCGAGTCGACTTGTCTGTCAGATATAGCTTTTTAATTTAAGATTTTATATACTTATTGTTAGTCTCAATTCAGAGAAGATTCAATAAATAAAATGCATATGTAAAAAAAAAAAAAAAAACTTAGTCGGTTTTAGTCGGTTTATTCACTGCTCAAATATCTGGCAACCGTTAGTGTTGCTGGTTCGTTAGGATTTAAATTTATTGACATGCCTCATCTCCAACTTATTAGCCCATTATCGATATGTCTTAAGCAAGGAATCACGAGATCGCGTCGCCCATTACAAGACAGCTGTAGAAGTGAGATTGGCGGCACTACAAGACAACTAATTAAATTTTTATTTTTTCTTTCGTATATTGTCAACTATATGATAATTGCTTTTTGTCCTTAAATTAAACTACACCTATTTGGTGTTGTTGTTATCTATTTGCCACATGGTGTGGCAACAACTTTATTAAATTTGTAACAGCTGGCCGTCAAAGTAAGCAAAAATTTCTGGAGAAATATTTTGCAAAGTTGTGAAATTCATGAATCTGCGCAGTAAGAAAATGTTGGGATTCGAATTCGGAATACGATGGAAATAATGAAAAGCATAAAAGATGCTCAATCAGAATTTACTGCAAGAGTTAATAGCCTGACCATAACCAAGTCATACCTATTGAATCCCGTTTGATGAACATTTGTAAAAGTGAAACCAGATCTGCTGTCGAAATGTTGAAAGAAACTACAAAGCGTACATTGGCACGCCCACACCATGCTCAGGTTGAAACAAAATCGTTAGCAAAGCAGCTGATCTTAAAAATTTATCACAGTTAAAATTATAATGTTTGCCCCGACATTGATAACATTCCCTCTTGTTTTCTTAGGTGCTTTATTCGAAGAATGTAAAATAGATTTCTGTAAACCTTTGTCATTCTTCGCCTGTTTAATATTTACGGGGCTAAAATGGTTGCTCTTGCCATACTGCCTAGCCAATTGCTAAACTGGCGATGAATATTTAATCCATTGAATGGCATCTTACCTACCAATCTCTCGATCAGAGAAGGATTCTGTAAATGCTGGGTTGCATTTGCTGATTTTAAAAAATATAACCAAGTTGTCACCTTAGATGCAAATACGACCAACTTTTTAAAATTATTTTCTTTAACCAGGGCTATTTGGTTAATCATGCTCATGTATATACACATACGTTCGATAATTCCCAAAACATGGTTGAAAATACAGGCCACGATTCTTGACTGCCATTGAATTCTGGTAAATCTTTAAGTTTTCTTGAATGTATACTTCGGGAGTGCTGATATTGAACTACATTGCTATTATTGTTATCTAAACCATGCCCTTCAACACCACCAATATTATCAAGTCGTACATACCGACATTTTACAACCTCAAATGGTATCCATATGCGTTCGATGATTCCCAAAACATTGTTGAGAATACAGGCCACGATTCGTGACTGCCATTCTCATCCAAACCAGCTCGCCAGGGGCCTAGCCAGGGTTTCCAACCGGACCCGATTGCAACGAAATGACCTTCCAGCTCAGCAATAGTTATTAGAGACCTTACATCCCGCGTTAGAGGCATTAAAGAACAGCACGCGGCTCGTGACATAATTGGAAAAATCAACCTTTTTTTATGAATTGGAATAATACAAGATTCATTCCAAATTCTCGGGAACTCTGAAGGTAATAAGATAAGTTAAATAGAAAAGTGATAGAGCTTCGGCAGTTTCTTAGAACACAGCTAGGAATGTTATCAGGGACCGCCGAATAGGACGTTTCCAGCGACAGAAGGGCTTGAAGAACATCGCTAACTTCAAATTGAGGAACAAAAATATTGATGCAGGGCAATCATAAGCGAAAGTTGACTGAAAAAAGTTTGCAAAAAGATTAGAAATGTCTAAAGATTATGATTCAGTTCGGTTGTGAAAATACATAGTTGAGGGATACGCATTTGATTTTATCGACGACTGCAATGTCAAATTAAATGATGATTGCAGTTTCTAGGTCATTACATGATTTTAAGAAGGACCAATCGATAGCACTCAAATGATGGTGTAAGCCAACAAAATTGGCATTGCGGAAACATTTTACGCGTAAGGCCGCCTTAGTATGAATTTCTGCAACGATCTCAACATTCAAAAAAAGGGTTGGATGATAGAGGTCTTCAGGCAGAAAAAAGGGAGGGCTTCTGAGGACATTAGCGAGAGTGTCGTTATTAACAAATATTAAGTCAAGAAGTCTATCCATGTGGTTCTCAACAAAGTTTATCTGACCCAGAGACAAGTCCGTCAGGCCGTCGATAAAGTCGTGCTGGCTTTTGGCAAAAAGGAGATTGGAGTCCAATGAAGAGATCCAAGACACGTTAGATGTGTTAAAATCTCTCATTATAATAAGGTGGTCCTCATCGGCAATTGAGGAGGATACTTATTGAATGGCAGACAGGTTCATTAAATAGAGAGATGTATCAGGGCTAGAGTAAGTCATATAAATATTAATGTTATTGGTATTAATTTTAACTGCAACGAATTCAATGGAATGTGAGTTTTCAAAAGGAAAAATCTCCGATGAAGTGTGAAAAATTTAATACTATTTTGTATTAACAACGCGAAAACTTTGTGAACGCAGTAGTTCGAGACGATTTTAATTTGCGAAAAATTGTGAAACTATGTCGAAAGCGCGACGAAAAGGAGTGGCTACGATGATGTTCGATGGATCACTAACAATTATATTTCAATAATTTCTCTTAGAACCTAACTTATGCTACGGTGGCGAGAGACGGGGCGAATTCGCAAGAGCGAACAGACGAAAGCTTTATTGGCTCCCGCTCTCGCCCTACAACTAGTAATTTAAATACAAGCGCTGAGTGCGCAAACACCGCCCCCTCTGAAGGGACGACGTCCTTCAGCCCAGAACGGGCAACAGGGCCAGTCGGTGGACAGCTCGCCGATATTCGCCGTCCTGCGTCCTGACGTCCGCCACGCGAACCTTGCTATCGGCGCCGGCGTGCACCGCATCGTCGCAAGCAGGTCAGGCTGATCTGGTCCGGGAGCGCCGCTGATGGTGGGGCCAGAAGAGGGCCGCCGATGAGCAGATGCCCGGGGGTCAGGGCCTCGCCGTCGTTCGGGTCGCTGCTTACAGCGCCGAGGGGCCTGGAGTTGAGCACGGCCTCCACGCTGGTGAGCAGAGTTCCGAGCTCCTCCGCGGTCAAGAGGTCTTGGCCTACCGTCCGAAGGAACAGGTGCTTTGCAGACTTCACACCTGCCTCCCATAGTCCGCCGAAGTGCGGTGCTCTGGGCGGTATGAACGCAAACTCGCATCCTTTTTTTGATGCGAATTTTTCGATACCGCCCCCCTGCTCCTCCAGACGGGCTCGGAACTCTCTAATGTGGCGATCTGCGCCGACGAAATTGGTGGCGTTGTCGCACCACACCTTCTCCGGAATCCCGCGACGACTCACGAACCTTTGAAATGCCAACAAGAACGCATCAGTGGTTAGGTCAGACACTAATACTAAGTGGACCTCTTTGGACGCAAAACAGACGAACAAGGCCACGTACGACTTGTACGGTGGCTTACCACGGATACGATACGTTGTGCTGAAGGGACCACAAAAATCAACGCCACAAATATTGAACGGGCGGGCGGAGAGCTCGAAGTCTATCTGCTGGCAAGTTTCCCATAATTTGCGTCAAAAGTTGCGGCTTACAGCGAAAGCAGCGCATGCACGACCGAACTGTTCGTCGGCAGACTTCTTGAGCATTAACTAGCCAGATTTTCTCACGCAGACGACTTACGAGAGCTCGTGGGCCAGCGTGACAGTTCGTAACGTGCAGGTATGACACATAGGATCTGACGAACTGTGAGCTTTTAGACAGCAACAACGGGAATTTGGCTTCGTACGGGATAGGAGCATTCAATAACCGACCCCCAACTCGTAGCAATGTCGAGGAGCACCAATCCAATTTATTTTCCTGAAGAAAAGGGTTTAACTTTTGAATATTCGTTGCTACCGGTTTATTCTTCCGAATTTTACTTATGTCGTCCCTGAACTCGTGAAATTGGACAACTTCGACAATTTTATCAAAAGCGAAATCCAGTTCTCTTGGCGAAATACTTTTTTCAAAGGGCTTCGACACCTCTCTGCACCTTGAATAAAACGAAAAACCCACACGAAAACTCTCAGAAGCTTCAGGTGCGACGAAAAAGACTCTATTTTCTGAAGCACATAATTTGGCTCTGGGCTGACTACGAGAGCTATTGCCGATTTGCGTAGCTCCATCGACATTACATCAGCCGGCAGTTCGAAATGTTTATTTACAGGCCAATTATTTTCTGAGTCTAGCAAGAACGAAGGCCCACCGAACCAAATGGACGTTGTAAGCTCCTCTACGTCACATCCTCGGGACACTATATCTGCTGGGTTGACTTTCGTGGGAACGTGTCTGCAAATTGCTTTCTCCGACCACTCCTGAATTTCTGCAACCCGGTTCGAAATAAAAACCGACAACGACGAGGGATGGGTTTTAATCCAGTGTAAAGTGATCTCGGAGTCTGTCCACAGGAAAACATTCTCAATGGGAGAATTTAGCAATGGCCTGACACGATTATAGAGATCTGCTAAAAGGTGAGCTGCACACAGCTCAAGGCGAGGCAAAGGTTTCGTTTTGAGGGGAGCTACTTTCGATTTGGCGGTCAATAAAGACACTTTCAAACCTTCAGCAGTTTGAGTCCGAATGTAGATGCACGCTCCATACGCTCGCATGGAAGCGTCAGCGAAACCATGTATTTGAATCGGGACTTGTGGATCTGTGTTGACGAATCGCGATACCTTAATTTTAGGCAGCTGCAGAAGCGTCGCTTTAAACGTCTCCCACGACGTGAGCAACTGCATCGGTAGCGACTCGTCCCAATCTAATTTTCGAAGCCACAGTTCCTGCAACAACATCTTTGCCTTTGTGACCAAAGGGCACAAGAGGCCAAGTGGGTCGAAAAGTCCAGCAGTCACCGACAAAATATTTCGTTTTGTCGCGCGAAGATCCAGGAAAGAGTCATCCAACCGAAATTGAAAGTAATCTTTAACAGGTAACCAAACCACGCCAAGGGTCTTGGTTACGTCTGAGTCTGCCATAAGTGGCATTACAGCGCTATCAGATGCGGATAACTCTGGGCAGTTTGAAAACCACTTTGCCAATTCAAAGCCTGCCTCTTGCAAGACCTGAGAAACTTCGTCTCGAAGGCTTTGCAGGTCCTCAACGCATCCGGCGCCAGTCAACAAATCGTCAACATAAAAATCATTCTGAATAACCTTTGCGGCTTTTGGATGAGTTGCTTGCGCCATCTCTCCTAGCCGCATTAAACACCGAATCGCCAAAAAGGGTGCTGGCGAAGTTCCATATGTAACGGTGTTCAACTTAAAGATTTTCAGAAACTCAGAAGGATCTCGTCTCCATACTATGAGCTGGAAGTTACGATCAGCTTCGTCCACCATCACTTGGCGATACATCTTTTTGACGTCGGCCGCAAGGGCAAACTTATGCAATCTAAACCGAAGCAGAGTCGAGTACAGCTCCTCTTGAATAGTTGGGCCTACCATCAAGATGTCATTCAACGCTACCTGCGTAGAAGTATCATACGGCTCGATGCATCGAAAACTACTCTCAACTTAGTTGAAGTACTTTGTGGCCGTAAAACGCATTGGTGCGGAATGAAATAGTGCGGAGTATTCGGAATTTTGTCATTGGTGGAGGACATGTGGCCCAGTGAAACATATTCCTCCATGAATTCAATATACATCTTCTTCAGCGAAGGGTCCTTTGACAATTTCCTTTCTAGCGACAAAAATCTACGTTTCGCAACTTCGTATGACGAACCAAGAGTATTTGGGTCAGATTTAAACGGCAAACGAACCGAAAATCTACCGGACGACAATCTTTGAGTATTTTTCTCAAAGTGTTGTTGACAGAGTTGTTGCTCCGGAGTATGGACTTTAGCCTTGGGCGGCAAGTCCTCCACAGACCAAAATTTCTGCAGGGTTGTGTCAATTGACTCCAACGCTTCCTCCTGGCAGCTGAGATGTACCATTTTTTCAGCGTTTTTATTATTTTCAGAGGCACATCTGCCTGACACTATCCAGCCGAGAACTGTCTTTTGTAGGATGGGGAATTCAGGCCCCTGCTTTATCTGGCCAATAGATAAAAGTTCAAAGAATGTTTCAGCGCCGATAAGCATATCTATTTTTTGGGGCTTGAAGAAGAATGGATCTGCCAACTGAATATTTTCAGGCACCCTCCACCCGCTGGTGTTCACCGCTTGATCCGGATGATAACCAGAAATATTTTTCATAATCCAAAAATCGGACGACAATTGGCTATTCCCTACTCGCGACTTCACAATCGTGTGTATTTTTTTGTGGCTTGGGCATTAGTTCCACCAATGCCTCGCAAGCTCATGCACACGTCCTCTCTTGTAATTTTGAGCCTCTGAGCGAGCTCGTCGGTTACAAAGTTTAATTGTGAACCAGAGTCGAGCAACGCTCGAGCTAATACAAACTCGCCGCTTTTTGTTTGGACGCTCACAACAGCAGTTGCAAGAATGACTCGATCCGATGCATTCGCATGCAAAACATGCGAAGTGGATGGAGACTCCTGCATGAGCGTGGGCTGAGAAGGAGGTGGCAACGCGAGATTTGTGTTTGGGGCATATATATGTAGCAAAGTGTGATGTGAGGAATTGCACACTCTACATCTGTTCGATTTGCATTTTTTGACAGTGTGACCCTTTCTTAAACAGTTAATGCATAAGGGTGCTCTTTTAGCGAAATCGAATCTTTGCTGAACTTTCAGGGCTGCGAAGGAAGCGCAGTTTCCAATCTGATGTTCAGCTGAGTTGCAATACATGCATTGAACAGAGTCGTTCCTGGCAGCTACAAACGAAAAACTCCTATTTCCATTCTTCTTAGGGTTAGATTGGGCCTGCTGAACAGTTTTGGGCTTGGAAGCCTCTTCTGCTACCATGTGTTGGTATCGCCTGTTGAGGGCCCGCCTCACATTCGCTCCAAAGTGGAAGCGAAGTATAATCTAACTGTTCTTCCCATTTTCTTTTAGTTCCTGCATCGACCTTGCTCATTACCAGATGTATTAAAATGGCATTAGTAATGCGTCTATCATCCCCAATAGACAGCAAGGAGTCATACAAGGCTGTGACCGTGTCGATGAGGGTTCTCAAGGCTGTAGCTGAAGGCTGGGAAATTTTTTGCAAATTAAAAAGTGTCGATATGTTGTCAAAAAAAATAAGACAATCATTATCGTACACCCGCTTCAGGCTAGCAAGGGCTTTGGGATAATTTTCCGCAGTGACTTGGGAGGCCCTAACTGTTCCTAAAGCGTCTCCAGCTAAACACGAAATTAAATGATTGAATTTTTCAATATCGTGTAAAGTGTCATCTTTGTCAACGAAAGTTTCGAAAAGGCTTATAAAATTTTTAAATTCGGAGTGTTTTCCGCTAAAAGTTGGGAGTGCAACGCTCGGCAGACGGCATTGAGGCGGGCGATTTGCTGGCGGAGCGGATTTCTCGATATTATTTTGTTTGGACTTATTTAAAATTGAAATCAGCAATGACTTTGTCACTACGGCCCTCTCTTCCAACTCTTCGCGGTATACATCTTTTGTATCTTTCACTTCTATTTGGTTTTGCAAAAGTGAAGCATTTTCAATGTGCGTATTTAGAATCTCTAATCGACACTCAAGCTCGACCGGATTTATAGATAATTTAGCTTCTTTTAAGTGGCAATAAGTTCGGTTAATACTTTTCATGCAAACATCTCGTTGGTGTTTAAGCTCTTCGATATCCTTAGTTGCCATTGCGTTTATTTGTATTTATTTGGTTGGTATCGAAGAGGTGTTAAATATTTATTTTTATTAAATTATTTTTTTTTTTTTTTGTTAAATAATAATAAAAAATCAACGAGTACTATACCGATCGCACACGGTGTAAGGGAGCTAAGTGCCGAGAGAATTACAGCGAAAAATCTAAATAGAGTTTTTATATTTTTTATATAAACCCTGCGACAGTATATGCCGCACGCACGCACTGTAGGGGAGTTACCGCTCAAGCTCAAGCGTACCGGAAAAACGAACAAACGTTTAGGCAGACCGAAACTTGCACTGCTGCAGCGATCGAGAACGAAAACGACAAAAGATAACTCGAAGTAGCGGCAGCGGTGTCGGTGTGCGTGTGTATGTGTACGCGGCTAGCGGCTCTTCCTATGCAGATGCTAACGGAGAATGATACACTGACCGATAACTAAGGGCAACGAATATATAAGCCTGATGCCAAAATGCGCGCAAAATTATGAAAAGCGCGGAAAATTGGAAAAGCGCGGGAAAATTCCGAAAAGCGCGGGAAATGTTCGGACAAACTGCAGCGAAAGTTATTGCCGCTAATTTTCTGAGAGCTTCAATTTTCACAATTTGCACTTTTTTTTCCAGCTATTTTTATTTATACCCTAAATTAGTGCTCACTACGACGAAAGTTGGGGGAATTAAGTTCGCACTAATTGGGTCGACGACGAGTATTTTATTGCTTGTTCTTTGGCCAAAGCGATTCACATATAATTCGAAATAGATTATGTTTATTGTAGAATTTTGGTTGTTAGTACATGCAAATTTTTATTTCTTGGTTAGAATGCTCACTATCTACCGATTTTTACACGAATGCAAAAAGTTGAAAGATGGGCCAAAACACAATTGACAAAACGCCACAGATTAACTTTCAACTTTTGGCACTCTATACCTGGATGGCCGACTTGATAATTGCAACTTCCTTTTTGTCTTCCATTTGGCGGCAGCAGCAAATTGAGCAATTAAAATTGCGAAACGTCAGGCGCAACTTCAAGAACGGCAGAAAATTTCCAGCGACGAAATTATTGAATTTAATTTGTTGGCCGAACCGATACGAATAAATTGGTTGTTGTTGGTATTGTTTATAGTTTTCACCGACAAAAAAAATTAAAACTCGCGAACTCTACTGCTGATCACGTCGGGGTCACCATGAAAAATTTAATACTATTTTGTATTAACAACGCGAAAACTTTGTGAACGCAGTAGTTCGAGACGATTTTAATTTGCGAAAAATTGTGAAACTATGTCGAAAGCGCGACGAAAAAGAGTGGCTACGATGATGTTCGATGGATCACTAACAATTATATTTCAATAATTTCTCTTAGAACCTAACTTATGCTACGGTGGCGAGAGACGGGGCGAATTTGCAAGAGCGAACAGACGAAAGCTTTATTGGCTCCCGCTCTCGCCCTACAACTAGTGATTTAAATACAAGCGCTGAGTGCGCAAACAAAGTGAGTTGTGAACTGCAATTAATACGCCACCGCCCAGGGAGATGCGGTCAGTTCTATAATATTTTTTGAAGCAGCTGAATTTGAAAGTCAACAAAGTCAAGCTCCTCTCTTTTGTTTCTATTGTATGCCATTTTACGGCTCAATAATTTTTAAATTTCATTCCCAGCTGGTTATTAATGCATTTATATCTTTTTTTTGAGAAATAATATTATACCTATCTCAAAGTAACTTACGGGTCCAGCTGCAGTCTGCTAAAAGATGAAATTGCAATCATTAAAGGTTCAATGCGACCATTAATCACAGAAATTGAAATGTTTACCACGTTATGCAGTTCTCATACCAAGGTATGTCTAACAATTTTGGGAATCTGAAGAATCGTCGAAAGAATCTCTTATCAGAACGCATGCCTGTCTATGGCGAAGTGCTAGCAACCAAATGCAAATACAGTTCGTCAAACCCAATTCAAATCTAACAAATAGACAAAAGCTGTTGAGATGGGATCTGAAGAAGGTTTTATTGAGCCAGTTTTATCATAAGATGCTGGGATCAAGCTATAAAAGCCAAAAGTTGGTAGGACCAATGCCTCATTGTTTATCTTAATCAAAAACGCCCTATTTAATCTGTGATCTCTTATACATACACTTGATTTTCAAAGAGTGGAATTGTCAACCGTTCTTAACATGCTGCCTGATGCGACTAATTGACATATAACCTATGTAACCCTCGCAGCAGCCGCAGAACCGGCGTTTTAAAAAATGAATTGATGTTCATCGATGGCTCTCGCACAATTTTATAACGAGGAAGCATGTTTCCTGGTTATCCAGTATTCAAAAAATTTCTACGAAATTATAATGTGAGTCTTACCATCTACGGGCACGGAATTAATACCATTTTGCTGGGTTTGATGATGATTGCGGAGATTATGCAAATGAGGGAGGTGGGAATGCCTGGTTGAAGGTATAACATTGCCACGTGAATGACGACGATCCGATGCATTCGCATGCAAAACATGCGAAGTGGATGGAGACTCCTGCATGAGCGTGGGCTGAGAAGGAGGTGGCAACGCGAGATTTGTGTTTGGGGCATATATATGTAGCAAAGTGTGATGTGAGGAATTGCACACTCTACATCTGTTCGATTTGCATTTTTTGACAGTGTGACCCTTTCTTAAACAGTTAATGCATAAGGGTGCTCTTTTAGCGAAATCGAATCTTTGCTGAACTTTCAGGGCTGCGAAGGAAGCGCAGTTTCCAATCTGATGTTCAGCTGAGTTGCAATACATGCATTGAACAGAGTCGTTCCTGGCAGCTACAAACGAAAAACTCCTATTTCCATTCTTCTTAGGGTTAGATTGGGCCTGCTGAACAGTTTTGGGCTTGGAAGCCTCTTCTGCTACCATGTGTTGGTATCGCCTGTTGAGGGCCGCCTCACATTCGCTCCAAAGTGGAAGCGAAGTATAATCTAACTGTTCTTCCCATTTTCTTTTAGTTCCTGCATCGACCTTGCTCATTACCAGATGTATTAAAATGGCATTAGTAATGCGTCTATCATCCCCAATAGACAGCAAGGAGTCATACAAGGCTGTGACCGTGTCGATGAGGGTTCTCAAGGCTGTAGCTGAAGGCTGGGAAATTTTTTGCAAATTAAAAAGTGTCGATATGTTGTCAAAAAAAATAAGACAATCATTATCGTACACCCGCTTCAGGCTAGCAAGGGCTTTGGGATAATTTTCCGCAGTGACTTGGGAGGCCCTAACTGTTCCTAAAGCGTCTCCAGCTAAACACGAAATTAAATGATTGAATTTTTCAATATCGTGTAAAGTGTCATCTTTGTCAACGAAAGTTTCGAAAAGGCTTATAAAATTTTTAAATTCGGAGTGTTTTTCCGCTAAAAGTTGGGAGTGCAACGCTCGGCAGACGGCATTGAGGCGGGCGATTTGCTGGCGGAGCGGATTTCTCGATATTATTTTGTTTGGACTTATTTAAAATTGAAATCAGCAATGACTTTGTCACTACGGCCCTCTCTTCCAACTCTTCGCGGTATACATCTTTTGTATCTTTCACTTCTATTTGGTTTTGCAAAAGTGAAGCATTTTCAATGTGCGTATTTAGAATCTCTAATCGACACTCAAGCTCGACCGGATTTATAGATAATTTAGCTTCTTTTAAGTGGCGATAAGTTCGGTTAATACTTTTCATGCAAACATCTCGTTGGTGTTTAGGCTCTTCGATATCCTTAGTTGCCATTGCGTTTATTTGTATTTATTTGGTTGGTATCGAAGAGGTGTTAAATATTTATTTTTATTAAATTATTTTTTTTTTTTTGTTAAATAATAATAAAAAATCAACGAGTACTATACCGATCGCACACGGTGTAAGGGAGCTAAGTGCCGAGAGAATTACAGCGAAAAATCTAAATAGAGTTTTTATATTTTTTATATAAACCCTGCGACAGTATATGCCGCACGCACGCACTGTAGGGGAGTTACCGCTCAAGCTCAAGCGTACCGGAAAAACGAACAAACGTTTAGGCAGACCGAAACTTGCACTGCTGCAGCGATCGAGAACGAAAACGACAAAAGATAACTCGAAGTAGCGGCAGCGGTGTCGGTGTGCGTGTGTATGTGTACGCGGCTAGCGGCTCTTCCTATGCAGATGCTAACGGAGAATGATACACTGACCGATAACTAAGGGCAACGAATATATAAGCCTGATGCCAAAATGCGCGCAAAATTATGAAAAGCGCGGAAAATTGGAAAAGCGCGGGAAAATTCCGAAAAGCGCGGGAAATGTTCGGACAAACTGCAGCGAAAGTTATTGCCGCTAATTTTCTGAGAGCTTCAATTTTCACAATTTGCACTTTTTTTTCCAGCTATTTTTATTTATACCCTAAATTAGTGCTCACTACGACGAAAGTTGGGGGAATTAAGTTCGCACTAATTGGGTCGACGACGAGTATTTTATTGCTTGTTCTTTGGCCAAAGCGATTCACATATAATTCGAAATAGATTATGTTTATTGTAGAATTTTGGTTGTTAGTACATGCAAATTTTTATTTCTTGGTTAGAATGCTCACTATCTACCGATTTTTACACGAATGCAAAAAGTTGAAAGATGGGCCAAAACACAATTGACAAAACGCCACAGATTAACTTTCAACTTTTGGCACTCTATACCTGGATGGCCGACTTGATAATTGCAACTTCCTTTTTGTCTTCCATTTGGCGGCAGCAGCAAATTGAGCAATTAAAATTGCCGAAACGTCAGGCGCAACTTCAAGAACGGCAGAAAATTTCCAGCGACGAAATTATTGAATTTAATTTGTTGGCCGAACCGATACGAATAAATTGGTTGTTGTTGGTATTGTTTATAGTTTTCACCGACAAAAAAAATTAAAACTCGCGAACTCTACTGCTGATCACGTCGGGGTCACCATGAAAAATTTAATACTATTTTGTATTAACAACGCGAAAACTTTGTGAACGCAGTAGTTCGAGACGATTTTAATTTGCGAAAAATTGTGAAACTATGTCGAAAGCGCGACGAAAAAGAGTGGCTACGATGATGTTCGATGGATCACTAACAATTATATTTCAATAATTTCTCTTAGAACCTAACTTATGCTACGGTGGCGAGAGACGGGGCGAATTTGCAAGAGCGAACAGACGAAAGCTTTATTGGCTCCCGCTCTCGCCCTACAACTAGTGATTTAAATACAAGCGCTGAGTGCGCAAACAAAGTGAGTTGTGAACTGCAATTAATACGCCACCGCCCAGGGAGATGCGGTCAGTTCTATAATATTTTTTGAAGCAGCTGAATTTGAAAGTCAACAAAGTCAAGCTCCTCTCTTTTGTTTCTATTGTATGCCATTTTACGGCTCAATAATTTTAAATTTCATTCCCAGCTGGTTATTAATGCATTTATATCTTTTTTTGAGAAATAATATTATACCTATCTCAAAGTAACTTACGGGTCCAGCTGCAGTCTGCTAAAAGATGAAATTGCAATCATTAAAGGTTCAATGCGACCATTAATCACAGAAATTGAAATGTTTACCACGTTATGCAGTTCTCATACCAAGGTATGTCTAACAATTTTGGGAATCTGAAGAATCGTCGAAAGAATCTCTTATCAGAACGCATGCCTGTCTATGGCGAAGTGCTAGCAACCAAATGCAAATACAGTTCGTCAAACCCAATTCAAATCTAACAAATAGACAAAAGCTGTTGAGATGGGATCTGAAGAAGGTTTTATTGAGCCAGTTTTATCATAAGATGCTGGATCAAGCTATAAAAGCCAAAAGTTGGTAGGACCAATGCCTCATGTTTATCTTAAACAAAAACGCCCTATTTAATCTGTGATCTCTTATACATACACTTGATTTTCAAAGAGTGGAATTGTCAACCGTTCTTAACATGCTGCCTGATGCGACTTATTGACATATAACCTATGTAACCCTCGCAGCAGCCGCAGAACCGGCGTTTTAAAAAATGAATTGATGTTCATCGATGGCTCTCGCACAATTTTATAACGAGGAAGCATGTTTCCTGGTTATCCAGTATTCAAAAAAATTTCTACGAAATTATAATGTGAGTCTTACCATCTACGGGCACGGAATTAATACCATTTTGCTGGGTTTGATGATGATTGCGGAGATTATGCAAATGAGGGAGGTGGGAATGCCTGGTTGAAGGTATAACATTGCCACGTGAATG
>NW_026453419.1:0-40983 GCF_025200985.1 Drosophila gunungcola
AAAAATAATGCTCAAAAGATGGAATGTCATACATCGCTGAATTCGTCGTTAATTGCCAATCGAAATGGCATTCACAGATACAGTTTTTTTTTCATATTTTCACAATTTTCGAAAAAATGATGACCCCCACCCTTATAAAAAATGCAAAAATTGGACAAAAATGTATTTTCAAAAATTGATTTTTTGAAAATTGCTCTTGCATCAAAACTAAATTTATATTTATAAACCGATTGTGGATGGGTAGTATAGGTTGCCAGCTATACAAAACAGTAATTTTTTTGGCTTTACGTCCAGTTTTGGCCAAGTTACATAAAAGAACTTTATTGGATTTTTTGGTTTTTTACATATCCTTCAAGGACCCAAAAAAACCAACCTGATTATCAGTCTTTCTATCAAAACGCTGCGAAGTAATGCTCAAAAGATGGAATGTCATACATCGCTGAATTCGTCGTTAAATTGCCAATCGAATGGCATTCACAGATAAATTTTTTTTTATATTTTCAAATTTTCGAAAATGAAGACCCCCACCCTTATAAAAAATGCAAAAATTGGACAAAAAATGTATTTTTCAAAGAATCGATTTTTGAAAATCGCTCTTTGCATCAAAACAAAATTTATATTTATAAAAAGATTGTGGATGGGTAGTATAGGTTGCCAGCTATACAAAACAGTAATTTTTTTGGCTTTACGTCCAGTTTTGGCCAAGTTACATAAAAAGAACTTTATTGGATTTTTTGGTTTTTTACATATCTTCAAGGACCCAAAAAAACCACCCTTAAAATCAGTTTTTCTATCAAAACGCTGAGAAGTAATGCTCAAAAGATGGAATGTCATACATCGCTGAATTCGTCGTTAAATTGCCAATCGAATGGCATTCACAGATACAGTTTTATTTATATTTTCAAATTTTCGAAAAAATTATGACCCCCACCCTTATAAAAAATGCAAAAATTGGACAAAAAATTTATTTTTCAAAAATCGATTTTGAAAATTGCTCTTTGCATCAAAACTAAATTTATATTTATAAACCGATTGTGGATGGGTAGTATAGGTTGCCAGCTATACAAAACAGTAATTTTTTTGGCTTTACGTCCAGTTTTGGCCAAGTTACATAAAAAGAACTTTATTGGATTTTTTTGGTTTTTTACATATCTTCAAGGACCCAAAAAAACCACCCTTAAAATCAGTTTTTTCTATCAAAACGCTGAGAAGTAATGCTCAAAAGATGGAATGTCATACATCGCTGAATTCGTCGTTAAATTGCAATCGAATGGCATTCACAGATAAATTTTTTTTTATATTTTCAAATTTTCGAAAAATGATGACCCCCACCCTTATAAAAAATGCAAAAATTGGACAAAAAATGTATTTTCAAAGAATCGATTTTTGAAAATCGCTCTTTGCATCAAAACAAAATTTATATTTATAAAAAGATTGTGGATGGGTAGTATAGGTTGCCAGCTATACAAAACAGTAATTTTTTTGGCTTTACGTCCAGTTTTGGCCAAGTTACATAAAAAGAACTTTATTGGATTTTTTGGTTTTTTACAAATCTTCAAGGACCCAAAAAACCACCCTTAAAATCAGTTTTTCTATCAAAACGCTGAGAAGTAATGCTCAAAAGATGGAATGTCATACATCGCTGAATTCGTCGTTAAATTGCCAATCGAATGGCATTCACAGATACAGTTTTTTTTTATATTTTCAAATTTTCGAAAAAATTATGACCCCCACCCTTATAAAAAATGCAAAAATTGGACAAAAAATTTATTTTTCAAAAATCGATTTTTGAAAATTGCTCTTTGCATCAAAACTAAATTTATATTTATAAACCGATTGTGGATGGGTAGTATAGGTTGCCAGCTATACAAAAACAGTAATTTTTTTGGCTTTACGTCCAGTTTTGGCCAAGTTACATAAAAAGAACTTTATTGGATTTTTTGGTTTTTACATATCTTCAAGGACCCAAAAAAACCACCCTTAAAATCAGTTTTTCTATCAAAACGCTGAGAAGTAATGCTCAAAGATGGAATGTCATACATCGCTGAATTCGTCGTTAAATTGCCAATCGAATGGCATTCACAGATACAGTTTTTTTTATATTTTCAAATTTTCGAAAAATGATGACCCCCCACCCTTATAAAAATGCAAAAATTGGACAAAAAATGTATTTTTCAAAGAATCGATTTTTGAAAATCGCTCTTTGCATCAAAACAAAATTTATATTTATAAAAAGATTGTGGATGGGTAGTATAGGTTGCCAGCTATACAAAACAGTAATTTTTTTGGCTTTACGTCCAGTTTTGGCCAAGTTACATAAAAAGAACTTTATTGGATTTTTTGGTTTTTTACAAATCTTCAAGGACCCAAAAAAACCACCCCTTAAAATCAGTTTTTCTATCAAAACGCTGAGAAGTAATGCTCAAAAGATGGAATGTCATACATCGCTGAATTCGTCGTTAAATTGCCAATCGAATGGCATTCACAGATACAGTTTTTTTTATATTTTCAAATTTTCGAAAAAATTATGACCCCCACCCTTATAAAAAATGCAAAAATTGGACAAAAAATTTATTTTTCAAAAAATCGATTTTTGAAAATTGCTCTTTGCATCAAAACTAAATTTATATTTATAAACCGATTGTGGATGGGTAGTATAGGTTGCCAGCTATACAAAACAGTAATTTTTTTGGCTTTACGTCCAGTTTTGGCCAAGTTACATAAAAAGAACTTTATTGGATTTTTGGTTTTTTACATATCTTCAAGGACCCAAAAAAACCACCCTTAAAATCAGTTTTTCTATCAAAACGCTGAGAAGTAATGCTCAAAAGATGGAATGTCATACATCGCTGAATTCGTCGTTAAATTGCCAATCGAATGGCATTCACAGATACAGTTTTTTTTATATTTTCAAATTTTCGAAAAAATGATGACCCCCACCCTTATAAAAAATGCAAAAATTGGACAAAAAATGTATTTTTCAAAGAATCGATTTTTGAAAATCGCTCTTTGCATCAAAACAAAATTTATATTTATAAAAAGATTGTGGATGGGTAGTATAGGTTGCCAGCTATACAAAACAGTAATTTTTTGGCTTTACGTCCAGTTTTGGCCAAGTTACATAAAAAGAACTTTATTGGATTTTTTGGTTTTTTACAAATCTTCAAGGACCCAAAAAAACCACCCTTAAAATCAGTTTTTCTATCAAAACGCTGAGAAGTAATGCTCAAAAGATGGAATGTCATACATCGCTGAATTCGTCGTTAAATTGCCAATCGAATGGCATTCACAGATACAGTTTTTTTTATATTTTCAAATTTTCGAAAAAATTATGACCCCCACCCTTATAAAAAATGCAAAAATTGGACAAAAAATTTATTTTTCAAAAAATCGATTTTTGAAAATTGCTCTTTGCATCAAAACTAAATTTATATTTATAAACCGATTGTGGATGGGTAGTATAGGTTGCCAGCTATACAAAACAGTAATTTTTTTGGCTTTACGTCCAGTTTTGGCCAAGTTACATAAAAAGAACTTTATTGGATTTTTTGGTTTTTTACATATCTTCAAGGACCCAAAAAAACCACCCTTAAAATCAGTTTTTCTATCAAAACGCTGAGAAGTAATGCTCAAAAGATGGAATGTCATACATCGCTGAATTCGTCGTTAAATTGCCAATCGAATGGCATTCACAGATACAGTTTTTTTTATATTTTCAAATTTTCGAAAAAATGATGACCCCCACCCTTATAAAAAATGCAAAAATTGGACAAAAAATGTATTTTTCAAAGAATCGATTTTTGAAAATCGCTCTTTGCATCAAAACAAAATTTATATTTATAAAAAGATTGTGGATGGGTAGTATAGGTTGCCAGCTATACAAAACAGTAATTTTTTTGGCTTTACGTCCAGTTTTGGCCAAGTTACATAAAAAGAACTTTATTGGATTTTTTGGTTTTTTACAAATCTTCAAGGACCCAAAAAAACCACCCTTAAAATCAGTTTTTCTATCAAAACGCTGAGAAGTAATGCTCAAAAGATGGAATGTCATACATCGCTGAATTCGTCGTTAAATTGCCAATCGAATGGCATTCACAGATACAGTTTTTTTTATATTTTCAAATTTTCGAAAAAATTATGACCCCCACCCTTATAAAAAATGCAAAAATTGGACAAAAAATTTATTTTTCAAAAAATCGATTTTTGAAAATTGCTCTTTGCATCAAAACTAAATTTATATTTATAAACCGATTGTGGATGGGTAGTATAGGTTGCCAGCTATACAAAACAGTAATTTTTTTGGCTTTACGTCCAGTTTTGGCCAAGTTACATAAAAAGAACTTTATTGGATTTTTTGGTTTTTTACATATCTTCAAGGACCCAAAAAAACCACCCTTAAAATCAGTTTTTCTATCAAAACGCTGAGAAGTAATGCTCAAAAGATGGAATGTCATACATCGCTGAATTCGTCGTTAAATTGCCAATCGAATGGCATTCACAGATACAGTTTTTTTTATATTTTCAAATTTTCGAAAAAATGATGACCCCCACCCTTATAAAAAATGCAAAAATTGGACAAAAAATGTATTTTTCAAAGAATCGATTTTTGAAAATCGCTCTTTGCATCAAAACAAAATTTATATTATAAACAGATTGTGGATGGGTAGTATAGGTTGCCAGCTATACAAAACAGTAATTTTTGTTGGCTTTACGTCCAGTTTTGGCCAAGTTACATAAAAAGAACTTTATTGGATTTTTTGGTTTTTTACAAATCTTCAAGGACCCAAAAAAACCACCCTTAAAATCAGTTTTTCTATCAAAACGCTGAGAAGTAATGCTCAAAAGATGGAATGTCATACATCGCTGAATTCGTCGTTAAATTGCCAATCGAATGGCATTCACAGATACAGTTTTTTTTATATTTTCAAATTTTCGAAAAAATGATGACCCCCACCCTTATAAAAAATGCAAAAATTGGACAAAAAATGTATTTTTCAAAGAATCGATTTTTGAAAATCGCTCTTTGCATCAAAACAAAATTTATATTTATAAACAGATTATGGACGGGTAGTATAGGTTGCCAGCTATACAAAACAGTAATTTTTTTGGCTTTACGTCCAGTTTTGGCCAAGTTACATAAAAAGAACTTTATTGGATTTTTTGGTTTTTTACAAATCTTCAAGGACCCAAAAAAACCACCCTTAAAATCAGTTTTTCTATCAAAACGCTGAGAAGTAATGCTCAAAAGATGGAATGTCATACATCGCTGAATTCGTCGTTAAATTGCCAATCGAATGGCATTCACAGATACAGTTTTTTTTATATTTTCAAATTTTCGAAAAAATGATGACCCCCACCCTTATAAAAAATGCAAAAATTGGACAAAAAATGTATTTTTCAAAAAATTGATTTTTGAAAATTGCTCTTTGCATCAAAACTAAATTTATATTTATAAACCGATTGTGGATGGGTAGTATAGGTTGCCAGCTATACAAAACAGTAATTTTTTTTGGCTTTACGTCCAGTTTTGGCCAAGTTACATAAAAAGAACTTTATTGGATTTTTTGGTTTTTTACAAATCTTCAAGGACCCAAAAAAACCACCCTTAAAATCAGTTTTTCTATCAAAACGCTGAGAAGTAATGCTCAAAAGATGGAATGTCATACATCGCTGAATTCGTCGTTAAATTGCCAATCGAATGGCATTCACAGATACAGTTTTTTTTATATTTTCAAATTTTCGAAAAAATGATGACCTCCACCCTTATAAAAAATGCAAAAATTGGACAAAAAATGTATTTTTCAAAAAATCGATTTTTGAAAATTGCTCTTTGCATCAAAACAAAATTTATATTTATAAACCGATTGTGGATGGGTAGTATAGATTGCCAGCTATACAAAACAGTAATTTTTTTGGCTTTACGTCCAGTTTTGGCCAAGTTACATAAAAAGAACTTTATTGGATTTTTTGGTTTTTTACAAATCTTCAAGGACCCAAAAAAACCACCCTTAAAATCAGTTTTTCTATCAAAACGCTGAGAAGTAATGCTCAAAAGATGGAATGTCATACATCGCTGAATTCGTCGTTAAATTGCCAATCGAATGGCATTCACAGATACAGTTTTTTTTATATTTTCAAATTTTCGAAAAAATGATGACCCCCACCCTTATAAAAAATGCAAAAATTGGACAAAAAATGTATTTTTCAAAAAATCGATTTTTGAAAATTGCTCTTTGCATTAAAACAAAATTTATATTTATAAACCGATTGTGGATGGGTAGTATAGATTGCCAGCTATACAAAACAGTAATTTTTTTGGCTTTACGTCCAGTTTTGGCCAAGTTACATAAAAAGAACTTTATTGGATTTTTTGGTTTTTTACATATCTTCAAGGACCCAAAAAAACCACCCTTAAAATCAGTTTTTCTATCAAAACGCTGAGAAGTAATGCTCAAAAGATGGAATGTCATACATCGCTGAATTCGTCGTTAAATTGCCAATCGAATGGCATTCACAGATACAGTTTTTTTTATATTTTCAAATTTTCGAAAAAATGATGACCCCCACCCTTATAAAAAATGCAAAAATTGGACAAAAAATGTATTTTTCAAAAAATCGATTTTTGAAAATTGCTCTTTGCATTAAAACAAAATTTATATTTATAAACCGATTGTGGATGGGTAGTATAGATTGCCAGCTATACAAAACAGTAATTTTTTTGGCTTTACGTCCAGTTTTGGCCAAGTTACATAAAAAGAACTTTATTGGATTTTTTGGTTTTTTACAAATCTTCAAGGACCCAAAAAAACCACCCTTAAAATCAGTTTTTCTATCAAAACGCTGAGAAGTAATGCTCAAAAGATGGAATGTCATACATCGCTAAATTGGTCGTTAAATTGCCAATCGAATGGCATTCACAGATACAGTTTTTTTTATATTTTCAAATTTTCGAAAAAATGATGACCCCCACCCTTATAAAAAATGCAAAAATTGGACAAAAAATGTATTTTTCAAAAAATTGATTTTTGAAAATTGCTCTTTGCATCAAAACTAAATTTATATTTATAAACCGATTATGGACCTATACTACGGTTGCCAGCTATACAAAACAGTAATTTTTTTGGCTTTACGTCCAGTTTTGGCCAAGTTACATAAAAAGAACTTTATTGGATTTTTTGGTTTTTTACAAATCTTCAAGGACCCAAAAAAACCACCCTTAAAATCAGTTTTTCTATCAAAACGCTGAGAAGTAATGCTCAAAAGATGGAATGTCATACATCGCTGAATTCGTCGTTAAATTGCCAATCGAATGGCATTCACAGATACAGTTTTTTTTATATTTTCAAATTTTCGAAAAAATGATGACCCCCACCCTTATAAAAAATGCAAAAATTGGACAAAAAATGTATTTTTCAAAAAATTGATTTTTGAAAATTGCTCTTTGCATCAAAACTAAATTTATATTTATAAACCGATTGTGGATGGGTAGTATAGGTTGCCAGCTATACAAAACAGTAATTTTTTTGGCTTTACGTCCAGTTTTGGCCAAGTTACATAAAAAGAACTTTATTGGATTTTTTGGTTTTTTACATATCTTCAAGGACCCAAAAAAACCAACCTGATTATCAGTTTTTCTATCAAAACGCTGAGAAGTAATGCTCAAAAGATGGAATGTCATATATCGCTGAATTCGTCGTTAAATTGCCAATCGAATGGCATTCACAGATACAGTTTTTTTTATATTTTCAAATTTTCGAATTATGATGACCTCCACCCTTATAAAAAATGCAAAAATTGGTCAAAAAATGTATTTTTCAAAAAATCGATTTTTGAAAATTGCTCTTTGCATCAAAACTAAATTTATATTTATAAACCGATTGTGGATGGGTAGTATAGGTTGCCAGCTATACAAAACAGTAATTTTTTTGGCTTTACGTCCAGTTTTGGCCAAGTTATATAAAAAGAACTTTATTGGATTTTTTGGTTTTTTACATATCTTCAAGGACCCAAAAAAACCTACCTGATTATCAGTTTTTCTATGGAAGATGGAAGATGGAATGTCATACATCGCTGAATTCGTCGTTAAATTGCCAATCGAATGGCATTCACAGATACAGTTTTTTTTATATTTTCAAATTTTTGAAAAAATGATGACGTCCACCCTTATAAAAAATGCAAAAATTGGTCAAAATTAAATTTTTTCAAAAAATTGATTTTTAAAAATCGGTTTTTGCATCAAACCAAATTTTATTTATCTAAACCGAATGTGGATGGGTAGTATAGGTCGCCAGCTTTACAAAACAGTCACTCTTATGGCTTTACGTCTAATTTCGGGTAAATTACAACAAAAGGACTCTTTAGGATTTTGTTTTTTTTTTGACAAATCTCCAAAACCCCAAAAAAAAATTTTAAAATCAGTTTTCTATCAAAACGCTGAGAAGTAATGGCCAAAAGATGGAATGTCATACCTCGGTGAATTCGTTATTATTAAATTCCCATTATTATTAATTCCCATTAAATTGCCAATCAAATGGCATTCACCATTAAAAATTGTTGAATTTATCAAATTTTCGAAAATCATCCTTAAAATCCTTATCAACAACTTAAATTAATTTTACAATTAACTAAGGATGGATAGTTTAGGTTAAGATAGGTCATAAGCCTCATAAAGCCTCAGTCTTCTGTCTGTCTATAAACCCATAAATAAACAAGTTTTGAGATGTTAGTTATACCCACAATGAACTATTTTTTCAGTACTACTGTACTAGTATTAGGCACAGGACATGCAGATTTGCGTGTACAAGTTTTGTATATTTAAAGGTTTTGGTCTGCCGCGTTTACATTTTGGTTAGTACAGAAACATGTAAATTGTATATATATATATATATATAACTAGCGTATATATCTGTGTAATTTGCATTAAGTTAGCGTAGGAAGCCACAACAACGCGAAGGAGCAGAGTGCCCCTGAGCCTACGACTGCGGATCGTTGAGGGAGCAGGTCTGGTTCACCTTGAAGATGTTGGACAGCTCATCGAGCAGCGTCTCATAGCGATAGGCCACACGGATTTCGGGCACGTTGGTCCGGGTGATGTCGTTGCCCATGATGCCGTCCTCGTAATAAATGGGTCCCAGCCACTGCTGCTTGATCTGTGGGTGTTTAAAGTGAAATGAGGCTATCTACCACAATTAAATTATTAAATTACGGCATGGGGGAATCCACTCATCATAACACTGTTCCTGGCCAACTCGCACATGTCGCAGGAGCTGAGCTTCCACACCTGGGCCGCAATGCTGTACTCCTCCATAAGGGGTTCCTAAAAGTATGTAAATAGTATTTAGACCATCTTAAGAAAATATCACAAAAAAAAAGATTTGCAACAAAGTTTCAAAATTTGAGTTTTTATTCGATACAATTATTAGGTCAACCCACCTTGGTGAAGTGAAATTGCAAGGGGTCGTCCGTGGAGAGGGAGATGATGAGGCCCCGGGCCAAATACTCAGGCAGCGGATTACGATGGTAGTTGAGGAACAGCGAGTTGTTTGACAGCGGCGACATGGCGATTCCGATTTGGGTCAGGTAATACAGATACTGCAGAACGGGCACCTTGCGGAGCAGGAGGCCGTGGGAGATGTTCTCGGCCATCAGGAAGCCGCACACTAGATGCTGCACGGGTCCAGCCTCGCCGCAATGGGGCCGCAGCACAAAGGTGTTCATGCCGCGGGACCTGGAGGAACAACGGTTAGGAGTATCATTAGATTTTGCATATATAACATAAAGCCTCAATATATATGTTTTCCTGGAAAATAAAAAGCTGAACAAACCAATATTAGAAATTTACCCATATTGAGACGCTTTAATTCCCAACTGGTTATAAATTCTTCTTTAAAATTATTAATGTTGTTTCTAAAGAGCTTTAAATTGTCATGTGATTTCTGACTGGTATTGTATTGATCTTTATTTGCTTAGAAACATTTACTCACTCTCTAAACTTGTTCAGCACCGTCATGTTGGCGTACATGTAGTAGATGTAATACGCATATGGCGGATTCTCCTCGTAGGTCCATTCTTCCGGCCGGGGCACATCGTTGTCGAAGAGCGGATTCTCCGGCTTGGACTCGTCGTCCACCGAATCGAACCCGATCACGTACTGCAGGAAGCGATGCAAGTCTGGATGCTGGCTGGGTCTGGCTGTCGCCTCGAAGAGCGGCAGGAATATGTTGTTCAGGATCTCCTGGAATGACTTCATCATCTTGTTCGACTTGAAGATGTCGAAAAGGCGCGGTATCTGGATCAGCCATCGAATATTCGAGCTGTACACATCATTGTCGATGGCCCATCTGGCCAGCTTGTTCCACTCATCAGGCGATTTTCCATAGATGGACAGACGTAGCTCGGCGTTCTGGTACTTGGACTCTTCCAGATCGAAGGCCACTTCCTGCGGATTCAATAAGAAAAACTCAGTTAGAAATTGGCATTAACTTATGCTTAAACAGTAGTTTAAATGGGTTTAAAATCAAATTTTTTCTTTAAAAATATACAATTACCTAAAAAACTTAAGTATACTTTCATTAATTAAATATATACATACCAAAATATTAAATGGTAATTTTTTCTACTTATACTGCCATTAACTTATGCGCACAAAATGGTTTTAAGTGAAATTTTTGTCTTAAAAAATATAATGAATTTTCCTAAAAGCTTAGGAAGTTTTTTGTTTTTAAATATATAAATACAAAATATTATTTTAGCCATGAATATAGAGACTTTGAGCCACCCACCTTTATGATCTGCGCAAAGTATTTGCCATTCAAATAGTTGTCCGTCTTGAGGAACACCTCCCTGAGCCGCGACTCTCCGATGGGATTGTACTTGGAGTTGAACTTGTCGAAGCGGTGGAACGTGTTGCGATCGGCGTGCACGTCCAGCATGTCGACGGTCAGGTCGTAAGTGGTCAGGTTCATCGACTGGAACACCTGGGCCAGGGTCATCGCCTGTCCGTTGGTGTGGGTCACCACCTCGTTGGCATTGTTCTTCAGCGTCTTCTTGATGAAGCGGAGCAGGTGCTTCTGGTTCATGCAGGAGGCGGCATGGATATGGGTGTCCACCTTGCGGGTGTTGTAGAAATCGCGATGCGGCACAGCCTTCTGGGCGGCCAACTCCCGCAGTTCATTAAGCAGCACATGCATCTGGTACTTGGATGACAGATAGCACAGACGTCGATAGCAGAATGATTTCCTATTAAAAAACACAAACATATTGTTAATCGGTTTTCTGAGCAGGAGGAAATTAGGGAATTACTTACAGTGGCCCATCGGCGATCATATTGCACATGACCTGCATGTCGTTCACGAATTGACTCATATCCGGATATTCGAATTTGATCTCGCTGCTTTCGTCCTGGAAAATAATAAATTATGGATAATGAGTAGGGTTTTGATCTTTAACAAATACCATTTTAAGTTGCTTGTCAACCAATTTTATCTTGGATTATTAGAGGGTGCTGTACTTACGTCGTTCTGGTAGATGTGAAACACTCCATTAAGAGGCTTGATACGGAAATCCTCATCTTTGGGAAACTCCACGTTCCAGGGATTCGTTATCTTTAACTGCGATGCCTTAGCATGGACGTCTGCAGGTCCTCAACAAGTTCGAAGTGATACAAAACGATTCGAGTCGAGTGTGAAAATATTTTGAAAATATAATTCTGTTTAGTTACAAAGGCGATCGACACAAATTGCGAATTGGTACAGTTAGTGGCAAAACTACACTCTACACTCAGGTGTTTGTGCGAGTGTTTTTTTCTGTAAATGTGAGTGTTCGTTAAGTGCTAAAGGGTGGATCTGTAAAATCAGTAAACTCATCTCTTGTTTTTAGGAACCATTTCTTTTTTAAGTACATTCATTTTTGTTTTATAAATTTAAAAATTAGTTTTGGGTTTGTCGAAAATTAAATTCAAAGTTTTAAGAAGATATATTTAAGTATTAGATCTAAGAGATTCAGATTGTTATTCTAAATTTGTAATAGACCTGAATAGCACCCTAATGCGCTACTAAACTTTGTTGGTTTACTTGTTCTACGAGAGTTATCAAAGCTGTAGATTTTGTTCCTTTTGTACAAGGCTTTGCTTTGTGAAACAGACAGTGACATACGGCGATAGTTTAACTTCTAAGCAGCTACAACATGAGTTCAAAGCGTGTTTTTTGTAGTTTTTGGTAAGCTAAAATATAGAACATACAAACAAGGTAACAAACTAAAAGCAAACAAGCATAATACATAAAAAAATATAAGCAACAAATGCAAAGCCCTTTGAAAATTCAAAAGGAGAGGGTCAAGAAAACTCCCATGCGAGTGGATGACAGAAAAGTCGATGCTGCAACGTGGCACTATGCCAAGCGACAGTTTAGTGTGGCCAACATTATGTTTTTCGTAGCGAGCGAAATAGCTGCAGTTTAGTGTGGCCAACATGGTGGTTTTAAATGATTTGTTTATGATATTGTTGTACTATTTTTTGATTAAAAGTATTTCGGTTGGTTAAAATAACTTATTCAGTAAACATATTTGCTTTTTATTCACAAAAACAGTAAATAACATTAAGTTGGCAACACTGTCTGCGTTGAAAGCAGAGTTTGTGGTTATGAGTGTAGGGCAAACAATACGCAGAATAAGTAGTGCTCAACGGAAACGGAAATCAAATGTCAAGCAATACGGAAGCAGAAGTTTTTTTTGTTGTACTCGAAGGTTTTGGGAAAGTTGGATAGGAGGGAAGGGATAGGTATAGGTGGAAATCAGGTGCGCGCACGAATTACCTTGTATGTTCGTTACACTCATTTTGCGAATGATGTCTATAAGAAATAATGAAAAATACGAGAAGAGAAATAAATAGTCGATACAAAATTAAATTGAAACATAAAAAGGGCTACAAAGGCTCAAACATACAGTATATAATAGAGAGGGAAATCTTTTATATAAAACAGTAGCTCGTTAAAGGCTCTAAATGAAAACGGAGGACTGGAATAAAAAGAAAACGAGACACGAGCGAGGCGGCAGCTGCTAATGTGGAGGCGCGAAATAGACGGACACACGAGCTGAACTCTAGACTTTAAAACAGGATGGCAACGCTGTCGCGCGTACAGTTTACACAAAACATACGCTAATATCAACTTGTATTATACACAATTCACTTCGTTGTGAATCAATTGCAATAAATATATGATTTGGTGCATTACAACACTTAGACACATCTGCAATAAATTGTCCCTTTATACATATTTACACATACACGGTGGACTGGGTCGACTTTTTAAAATTTAAAAATTATTTAAAGAATTTTTAGATTAAAGTAAAAATGTTTAAATGTATTCTTATTAAATACAGATAAACAAATTTCAGAAAATTAACAAACAAATCGACCCACTCCAAAAGAGGAAATACAAGACAACGACATCACTGTAGAATCGGTTCATTTTCTCTGGGACTATAGTTTTGGACCCAGGGACTACAACTACTCACCAGAAACCTCCTTGACGGGCAGGTTGTTAATGCGGTCCTTGAGCTTTACCGTCTTGAGGAACCGCGCCGTGGTCGAGGGAAACGACTGATCCGACATGGCCATGTAGTGGCTGCGCATGCGCAGTGCTTCGATCAAGAGGGTCGAGGCCCGCTCCAAATCCTCCAGAGGAACACCGCTTGTGTCCTCCCCCGAAATGGAGACCCGCTGGAAATTGATGTCCGCATCGTTTCTGTCCATCTCGATGGTGTTTTCGCGATCCTCGTTGCTGCTGGATGATTCCCTGTGAGTTGCCAAAACGGCAGCTGCGACCACGGGCCTGGTTTGTCCAGTAGCTTGCCTGAAAAATCGAGATAATAAATAAGAAATGTATATATTTTAGTACAAATAACTAACAAATTAGAAGTTGACAAAGGTTTGCACGAGAGGAATTAAAGTTAATATTAAAAAGTAGGGTTCTAGTATATAAAGCTCATTTCAATTCTTTGAATTAAAGTTAAATAATAACTGTTAGGCAATAATATTTTACCATTATATCATTTGATATTATGATTTTATGCTTATCATGTTTTATCTAATGATCTTTTTACTAATAATAACTTAATTTATTTTAATTCCACTTGTAATTTGAGATCGTCTCTTGGCTGACTAACCACTTGGAATCGTCGGGCTGATATTCGTAGCAGCGCCCAAAACTATAGCTGTCATCCGCGAAGGACATCCTGTTTTGACCAGTGACCACCGACAAATGGACTACTTCGCTCCGAAATTTGTCTTTTGGGCACCCAAATGGTAATGATCGATTGACCAGTTGATTTATGGCAATGCAAAGCACCTTATTGCCACTAATTTGCAGACCGGCACGCTAACAGAATACCTCTGTCAACCCCAAACCCTTAAATTTGGATAAAAAACAGTAGCTGCGACCAATTGCGTGTCTTGGAGAACTCTCTAAACTATTGTTCTTTCGTTTACAAAAATAATTTCAACAATGGGAAATGCTATTTTTGTATTAATAGTTCCTTAATGACCCGTCTCAAGATAATATTGCTATATCTTTCAACAATGGGAAATGCTATTTTTGTATTAATAGTTCCTTAATGACCCGTCTCAAGATAATATTGCTATATCAAATTAATTAAAAGTCACCTTAAGAAACACGCTCTGCTTCTTCATTCAAACATAATGTATTTTTATAAGATTTTCCTGCAAAAGTTTGTCTTCAATTTTTTGAATTTTTTAAATCTGAGCCCTTTTTTCAATAAATTATTTCTTTATCTTTTGATTTAAGTAAATCTTGTGGTACCTATTTCTAACTTAATAACAAAACATCAAAAAAAAATTGATTTCTGGATCTGGTTAAAAAAAAACAAATGTGGGAGAAATATTTTTCCTATAGAAACTTTTCTTCAAAAAATGTAAATTTAAGTTTAAGCTAAGTTTTATTCAATTCTTCATGTTGAAGTGTTTTATTTTTGGCATTAATTCAAAACTTTTAAGAACATTCACTTCAAGTATACCAAAACAACTTTCTCCAACACTTCAGATAAAGCCATGGGGGCTCTGTCTTAAATCGCACTAGATTTTTAGTTTCTGCCTCCCCAAAGTTGTTTGGTTGTGTGGTTTTTGGGAACTTTTTCTGGGTAAGGGCAACACCCCCTCTCTTTTTGGCGTGCAGAACTTGTCGGGATTCTCGCTATAAGGGAAAAAAACTAAAGTGTCCGCGCGAGTTGGAAAGTTTTCACAAACGCCGCTTTTTGGTTTCTTTTCTATTTTTTTTAGCGTCGTCTGGCGTGTGACACGAACAACAACGATGGTGGATTTTAGTGGGGCAGTGGGCGGTTTAGCGGCTCGACGGGCGGTTTTTCCCTATAAAGACGGCTCAATGTCAGCGGAGGTCGCACAAGCACAGCCAGGTGGCAGATGGAAGGTGGGTAACTTTGGGCCGCGTTTCGCGCCGTTGAGCTGCCCGTTTATTGGATCGGAGCGTACTGAAAGTGACGGCATCCGTGCCAGAACTCAGTCCACGGCGGTGCCGCCGGTTGCAGCGGTTCGTCCGACGCTTCCATTTGGTGGTGGCTCGTTATGCCATAAGCCCCACCACCTAAAACCACCATCACCATCTGGGCGAAAGTCCGCCACCGCCGGACTTTGCTGCCTAATGCAGTTCCATTCAAAATCAAAACGTGTTCTGCATCGGTCCACACTTTCGCCGCACCAAAACCCGAAACCTAGACATAAACCCACTTTGGATTAGCCAGAATAGAGCCACCCACTCCACCTGCACACCACCCACCTGGTTGCAATGATAATTGTAACGCGTGCGGATGCCTCATTACGAGGCTATTGAAATTGCTTAGAGAAGAAACCTACGCAGGGCAACTTTTGACAATTAATATTTTAAGTATTAAAGAATAACTATTTTTTCAAGAACTAAATTATCCAAAAGTTCTGATTAAATAAGAAGGTGTAAACTATTCCGCACTAACGTTTAAATTAAAATCGTTTAATTAAAGCACAGAGAAAACCATCAAATGGTATAGGGGTTTCGAAAATTATATTTGTTTTTATTTAAACATTTTTTTTTTTACTTATTAAATATTGTTAACCTGTTTCTGCAGCCTTCTTTTTCTTTTTGTACTTTAAGTATTATAAATATTTTTTATAAATAATTTTGGAACTCTTAAAATTAGATTTATTTAACATATTGTCAATAAATACTTGGTTTAATTTGAATCTAGCACAATGTTGGTGTTGTTGATGTTTCTTAATCAGGAAACAATTTGTTTTGATATTTTCATAAATTGCAGATAAGAACGTTTTTAGAAAAACAATGAAATATTGTTTTGTATTTTGAAATATTTTTCCACTGTACAATTAGAAATGAGATGGTATGTAGGTCTTGAAAACGAACTGGCCCTGAAATAGAACAAACTGATAAGAAAGCAATCACGAGATCTGTGAACTCGCATCGTTTTGTATGGTAATCATGTAAAGTACAAAAATCATAACCGAAGCTGAACCGATTTAGGTACGTATCTGATTAGTTGAACCAAACAATACGGAAAAAGCGCAATTCTATTGATATTACTTTTGATTTACAGGGCTGGCTAATATATTCTTTGTTTGTAGACTTAAGTATAATGATTTTATGTTCTTGATCCTCAGTATAATTTTGTTTTGCCTACAGAGAACTTTAGCCAGGGAATTATATACCTACACATTAGATAACGTATTTTCTAAATGTGGGTATATTAAGCGGGTATACTGAAATATTTCCTCTTTTTTTTCTTACGTAAGACAGAAGACTTAAATATTTATTTTCCTACTACGCTATCTCCTCTATAAGCTTGTCATAAATATAAATTGAAATCTTAAAAAGAATACTACACATTACAAACAAAGAACTTACTGTTCTTAGAAAGTTTCTAATTTTATTAAAATTCAAACAAAAAATTTTTTTTTTTAATTTTTCAGAACTTACATTTTTAAAACGCACCTAATAATTTAATTGTTTAAGTCACCTTACTACTAAATTAAGCACGTTAGACAGGTTGAAAATCCTAGCAATAACTGATTACATTTAAATGGAGCTTTAATATTTTATACCTTTCATCAGAGATCGCTTGGCAATTTTGCTGATAAGCCCAAACAGACGAGTCTTTGCTAAAACCTAAAACAAATCTTATGGAAAGTAACTCTTGGTAACTTACAATTTACATTAATGTATTTTATTTTCTGTTCAAAAGTCTTGTGATAATTGTGCTCGAGAGATATTTAATTTTAAAATAGTTTTTGTTTATTGCCTCAAGATTAAGAAATGCCATAGTTTGTTTTACTCACTTTTCATTGAGATGACGCTGGATTTGCAGTTTCTTTTCGATCTGTTCAATGGGAAATTGTGGCACCTCATATGGAGCCGAGATCTCGTTGGTCACTTCCACATCAGCTTCGGCCTTCTCATCGACTGGGGAATCGGTGAGATCACCTGAAAAAAAAGAAAAAAAACATTTGAATTAAAATTAGAAAAAAAATTAAGACAGCAGGTTAAACAAATAAATGTAAACATTTTGAAAGCAGCTATGTTTCTTATACCAAATCTACAATCATTTTTTTTCCGGGAGATGGGTTGCAGAATTTTTTTTATGGAACCTACTGAGATCTTCCGACGAGATGGTGGGCGTGGCAGTTGCGGGACCTGTATCATTCAGCTGGTTACCCATAGGTCCCCCGAAAAGGCGGACATCAACGCGTAACCGATGGGCGGTATCCATGCGATTGAAGTTCATGGCGAGAAATGCAGAGAAACCGGAAAAGTGAGGATCGTTGCTTAAGGTGTTTGAAGTAAACTGGGCGAGAGTTGTCGCCTCAATGAAATGGGAAAACATTGAAGATCGGAGAATTCCAGGCCGAGACCTAACGACGTCGACAGAGGCAGAGGCAGCGACTGCGACTGCGACTGCAGCAGAGGCGCATCATCTTTGACAAGAAAAACATCCACACAAAATTGATTGGCGATTACAAATTGGCAAGCAGCAAAATGTTAAAAAAGCAGCGGTACACTGGCAAAAAATCGCAAAAAAGCAGCACCGAAATAATGGAAACATTGATTGATTAATATTTTAGAAGTTAAGCTGCACATTTTTTATTTTCTAAATTTTTTAATTGTTTCCAATCCTGGTTTTAAGTATTTAGAATTCTTAGATTCAATTTGCGTAACTTTAAATATGTAAAAGTAAATTATTAATTTCGAGATTTAATTTTAAATTGCCTACAATTGATAGAAATGATTAATTTGAACACAATGTTTAATTTTCCATATATCCCATTATTGATGCAATCTTTTATTTTTCTCATAAAAAACATAAAAACGATTTTATTTTCTAAGTGTAGGAAGCCGGAAAAAGGGGAGGGAAAGGGGACTGTAAACATCGCCAGCGGAGATAGCAAAAGTACGGGCTTAATCAAAACACGAACTCAACAAACAACAAACAACAAACAAGATGAGAAAACTGATTGAAGCGATCCGAAGTTGGAATACACTTCAAGGTCAAACACCACAACAATTACTTATCTCTTAGGGATGAAGAAGTATCCCGAGGGGCAAGTAAAGAATTAAATCACGTCATGTAGTTATTTTTAATGTTTTTAATTTAAAGCTAATTATTTTTGCATTAAAAAGAGCAATACAACCATTAAAATTCAAGGGATACAGTTTAAGCAGGCTTATTACCACTTGCTAAAGTGATATTTTAAAATATGTACTCAATGATGACACTCATTTTGTTGATGGTAATAAAATTGTTGTTACAAAAAGCTTCTAGCGTTCAAACGACGCTTCTACAGGGTACAATAACTTTCCTACATTTTTTTATATGTTAGTGAGACTTAAGAGATGAAGCGTCAAATGGGCAGCGCAGCGACAGAGAAGCAACGCAACACTAAAATTACTTTTTACCCAAACATTTATAATATAAATGTATAAAACAAAATGTATAAAATAGAATGTGTAAAATGATATTTGATTTTGAGTTCAAAGCACCCATACTAAAGTTTTTTTTAAATATAATTTCTTTTAAGTTTAGAAATAGTTTACAGTGTAGCATTTCGCTCTTTTGAAGCTTAGTGCTACAGGTTTTTTATTTTAAAGGAGAGAAAGAGAGAAGGAGAGAGTGTGCGTGGGAGAGCAAATGTATTTTGCTTTCTTTTTGCAGCCCAGAGTGCGAGCTCCACAGAGAGGTATACTACAGTACTTAAAAAGAGAGTGACCTAGCGGTTGGCGGTAGTGGGTGGTGAGTGATTACTGATCAGTGGGCGTAGGGAACCTAACTTGGCTATGTCAGTTTCAATCTCATGTTGTATTATTTATTCAAAAGTAAAGATTTAAAACATATGTATGAACTTAACGAACAAAGTAAAAAAATACCTAAAACTGTCAAAATTATTTAAACTTTAGGAAGCCTAGTCATATTTATACATGAGGAAAAACTGCTTTGTTTTTATAATATCAGAAGCTTTGTAATAATACTTAGACCAGGTTATTTTGATATTACTTTTTTGTTTTTACAAATCAATTATAGCAAAATGGTAAATGTAATATCAATTGGACAGTTAATCAGATGAATGCTATTTTGTTATTATAATTAATAAGATCTAAAATGACGCAAAAAGATCATAAGTTTATCAGTTTTTTGCTGTGTAATGGTTTTGCGAACTTCTGAGGGGAAGGAGCGCTCGTTAGCCAAGAAATGCTTTAAATTAGAGGCCGATTCTTGTACGTGGCCGGTGTGGGTGGTCAGTGGGCGTTCGCGTTGCCTTAACTTACATATGCAGCGATTGGGGGTGGCCCTTTGGAGCACGGGGCTTTTCTTTGGGGGCACGGTCACGGAGGTGGCCGGGTGGAGGCTCTTTCCGCTGGCCTTCTTGCCCAGCTGTTGCACGGCGGCATTATTGCTCGGATGGGACATCATCGCTCCGTCAAAGGAGTCCGAATCCTGGACTCGCAGCTCCGCGGACGATTCGTCCGAGGTGCTCAGCATTCCGCGGTACGACATCTCGGCGGATCAGGTGATCCAGAATCCAGTTATCCCAGTCCAATCTTTATTTGTAAACTATTTAATTTTCGCTTGGTGTTTACTAAGTTGAATTTTTGATTTTCCGGCTGGGTTTTTGTTTTTGTGTGTGTTTGTTTTTATGTAATTCTCCCAGTGACAGGTGTCTCCGCTCGGTTTTTGTCGATTCCGCCTCTGGGCAACGTCTTTGGGCAACTGTCTGTTCGGATCGGTGGGCTATATACTTGTACACCGCCCGCGATCGGCTGAACTTAATTTAGTCTGAATTCCGTCCGACGCAATTCGCGCATCTTTCTACGCGCTTGTCTTTTTCGCCTTTGTTTGTCCCCACGTTTCCTCAGTTTTCTCACTTCTCCTTCTCTATATATATTTCACACCTCTCCCGATCCGTAGATCCAAAGTTTATATATCGGGTAAAGTTGGCAGCGAGCTTTCGGCGCTCGCAACGCCACAACGTAAAGCTCGGAAAGCCCACTATGTTTGCTAATTATAAACAATATTTTGGATAAACGAACTGCATTTTGACCAAGTCAAAGCTCTTTGAACCATAATTATCCAAAAAATATGTTTTAAATTTAAGCCTTGGTCAAAATCCATTTCATATTTTTAAAAAACACATGTATCTATAAATGCTTCTCGTAAACTAAAATAAAACATAACATTTTCTTTGTAAGTCAAAAATTATAGTAAGTTTTTGTGATCTTTATACGAGCTACTAGTAAAGTTCAATAAAATGATTCATTTTTTATTTAAGGAATAGCAATTTTAGATTTCTCTTAAGTTAAAGCCAATTAAAGGAAAAATTTTGTTAAATAGACAGGTAACTTATTTAAAACGCAATAACGTTCTTAATTCTCACAATATGCGTTCAAAACAATTAAAGATTAACTGCAAACGTAAAATCATATTGTGAATTTTGTAACAAATATTCTTTGGATATGATTAATGTTGATGATTCAGAAAATAAATGATGAATTTTATAAAAAACCAAAATGATGTTTGGATATGATTCCTAACTGATAACTATCATATGGTGGCACTTTAATTATTAGTTCCATTTATATTCCCGTTTTGGTAACTTTCCTCTATTATGAGGGCTCGTCTCGATTTTTATAACGCCCTGTCAGGGGCATTTAGCAAAGTCGAGCTTATCAATAGCCCCCCAGATGATGGCCAGAATGGGACTGGAGGAGTATCGATGATTATTTAGCGCTGGGTCGTTAATAACTGGGTTGTTTTGATAGCTTCATAGGCCAAATCGGTTTGTTCAACTTCGTAATATATTTTCTGCGATTCACGCAAGTCACTGTCAGTTCATTTGCCTTATTTGCCAAGTGTGCGATATGCAAACACTCATATGTATACTTTTTTGTCATATATATAGAAAGATGGGCATTCTTATAGACGGGAAAATATATATATGTGTTTGTTTATCTGCCGTACGTTTCAATTTATTATTCGATTGTGCTTAAACTGATTTCATTTTATTTCGTTGTATTTTTTGGCACCGCTCTTTGTTTTGTATTTATTGACCGAATTGCAAACTTATTAATTGCTGCGTTTTGGCCTTTTCTTGTTTTTGGGCAACGTGCCCGCGATCCGCTATTGATTTTCACATGAAAATATGGCCAACTTTCCGCTTTTGACTTGCGTAACCCCAAGGAAACCGGCGAAAGAATAACTCTCCAGTGGCTTTACAATATATCTTGCCGCTCGCTTCGACTTCGCGCAGTCAACTGACTCTAATTTTCCACTCATTTTTATCCGCTTCGGTTGAAAATTCTGCCATACATATATGTAATAATAAGCAATGAATATAAACAGTTGATTTGGCATGACTATCTGCAGTCAGTTTACGATTTCAGTCGGAAATAAAAGAGAAAATCTAAACCGAAAAGAGCGAGTATTTTGAGGGAAAGAGCGAACAAATTGTCCAAGAGAACCCGCACGGAACCACAAATAAATCATTTAAGGGGCTTAAACCATATTCATGGGGAGGGAAATCGTGTGGGAAATGCTCTATTGTTTTCTTTTCGCTGACGCCCGCCTTTTTATTATTTGTTTCTAATTGGAAAACCCTGACCTATGCCTACGACAAACAGAAGCCAGCTGTCGTAGCCACAGTGGAGGGAAACACATTAGGACCATTATAAGCCATTATAAACTATTTCAAAACCAAAGTGATTTTTGTAGCTTCTATTTGAGGTATATTTTAACATTAGTCAACTAGTCAAATAAACTAAAAACAAGCAAGTATAAATGTATATATATACATATATGCATTATTTGTACAACTATCAAAAGCAGCCATTAATTGAATCAAGAAAATGTGTTTAAATGTTTACATCCATATGTATGCCATCAATTGTATTTGATTTGATGTGCCATTATTTCGGCAACATGTGTGAACCGAGTCTTTGCCATTTGGTTCCTTAGTTTCGCCAATTGATTGAACGCAGCACATTTCTCATAAGCGGCGGACACATGTCGAGCGAATGACTGCCCAATTGAGTGGATGATGATATAAGTATTAGATGGGATATGGGCACTACTATAGATGGGCAGATAATAGAGCCCAGTTCGATTCCCACGAACTGTGAATAATGCACGTACTTCGCCCTCAAATTTGGATGTTGTTATTCACGGAGTGTATTTATAGACCGATAAGAGCAGTGCTGCGGCACACACGGCAAAAATAAAGCCGTATAAATTTGTGGTTACATTTTGTTATGATAATGTCTGTCAAAGTTTAAATTAAATTGATTCAGGAAAAATACAATTTCAAGCTTTAAATAATATTTGAAATTATCAATAGTCATTTTAATGATTTTAACATTTGAAATAATATTTTTTACTGTGTAGCAACACTAAATTATCGGAGGTACTGATAACAGACTAACAAGTACACAAACAAGAAGTGAAAAAGTAGAGATGAGAAAAAAATAAAAAAAACTGGCACAGAAAAATTGAAAATACAATTTGGCCAACAGACTATTTGATATATTTTTTTTTTTATTCATAAAAAAAGCTTATCTTTAAAGTTATGCTAATGCATGAACTAATGTTCATATGTCAAAATCCCAATGCATATATCCCAATTCGTTTGGCTTTGTTATTGATATATGATATTTTTTCTCAAATTAATGTTGTCTTAAAGGTTATGCTATTTGTTTAAAGTTATTTGCTTATACAGTTATTTCTATGTGCCGATGCTTTTACCCATTTTTGAGCACTGCAGAGCCACGTGGTGTTTGGAGCATCAATAAATTCAGCTGGACAAACAATAAAATTGCCCTGCCGTGCACTAGATTAGATTAAAGTCGTTGGACTGCACAATTAATATGGAGTTGGGTTTCGGGCTCTGGGCTCTTGCGTTCTTGTGTTCCTGGGTTCCTGGGCTGAAGACATCATCAAAAGCACCCACTTTCTGACGATGACTCAGGACAAACAGCCGCGGCTAATTGGCCCACATACAGGCTGGCCCATAAATATAAATGTGTCTCTCCGACTTCGCATGAGCTCGCCTCATGTTTAACCAATTTCCTAAATGGCTTCGTATTTGCTGTTGGTTTTTCCCATTGCGTTTGTTTGCTGCATCAACAAAAAACGACAAAATGCGAAATATACAAGTGAAAGCAAGCGAAAAAAGCAGTACTCACAAAGCATAAAAATAATGATAAAGATAAACAAAAACAAAAGAGTAAGCACAATTAAACTAGAAAAAAACTTAAGCGTACTCACGACAGTATGAAATAAATCAGGTTAAATTACCCAAGCAGTATTAAAGACAATGAAACAGAATAGAAGGCAAGTAAAACAATAAAATTCTATTCACAAAGGTATAAATAACTAAAGAAATGTTTTGAGTGTTTTGCTTTTGAAAATGTGAGATAGCCGTCACCAAAGTTACAAAATTTGTGGTTAAAAACTACCATTCAAAATCTACGACATTAAATCGAAATCGTTTCATATAAGAATTAGAAGCTACTTTCAATCCAAGATATTTATCAAATTTCTGTCTTAAATATCTCTTTTCTAGGATACAATAAACAGTGCCACATATATATATTACTACCCCTAAAAGAAGCCAATGGCTCTTGCAATTTATTACGATTTATTACCATCTTTTCTTGGCAGGAACATCTGACCTAACGAAAAAAAGTAAGAAAATCGAAGCTGGAATGACGTCAACTGTGGACCCATATATACATATAGAATATGAACGTATCCCAGCTTGCTATGCAATAGTATGCGAAAGTAAAGAGGAGCGGAGATAATTGAAGGGCAACCTAAGAATTCGTCATCAAAGGAACCCCCATCATCAGCACCATTATCATCATCATTGACATTATCGTCGCCATCAACGGAGAGACTATTGTACTTAAAGGAGATAATTTATGCACAGTTACTGGCACGCCTCTTTCTCGCTGACTGATTATAATAATTGCACGTCATTACAGCAGTGCCCGCACACACACTACTATATAGTTAAGTAAAACATTGGAGAAGTGGAAATATTTCACGGCGATGACCAGTAAACGAAGTGAACGAAGGCGCAAAAGTCAATGCATCCAACATACTAACACTCTCACACACACCCACACACTTGCAATAGTATATATTTTACCCACACATGCACGCAGTGGCGTGCTTCAGGGGGTGGGAGGTTGGGGGAGTGTTGTCAAAGCCCCTCCTCTAAGAGTGTATACATATGTTCTTACCATAACCCATTTCTATGACCTTTCCATTAGGGAGTATTTTCTTATTTAAAAAGAAAACATTGTAACTGTTTTAAAGGTAGCCGTCCTTTTTTATTAGTATTTTTATAAATATATTCTGAATCTATACGTGTTGTAGAAATCCATGTGTAAGAATAAAGTTAGGAAGATTACAAAAGAACAAAAATGTTTGTTCGTTATTTGCTTATAACAACTACCTTTAAAAAAAAGACCTTCATACGCAGCAAAAATATTGAAATAAAGACAACCAAAATTGAGTTTCCATTTGAGCACAACCAGTCATAATCAGAAAAAGTCAGCAGTTTAAAAAAAAAGGGTATTAAAGTCTGTTTTGACAAAAAAAACTAGTTAAAAGTTTAAAAGTGTGCTCATAACAACCCCTTTAGGAAAGGTCAGCTTACGCCACTGGAATAGCCAATGATTTATGTGCAAAACAAATAAATTGCTAATCAATTTGTTACCTTTGCACAATATGCAATACCATTTGCTTAAAATTCCACAACTTAAATTTCGAAATACAGGAAAAATGCAATAAAAAAAAATTTTAACATTTATTTATGGTTTTTATAAATCAATAATATTTGTAGTTTTAAAACGGTCAACAATTTTTCAAACTTAACTGTTCAAATCATAAATACATCTTGCTTAAAGTAATTATAATTTAACTTAAGAATTTATTATATATTTTTTATAACTATGGCATTTATTTATTTAAACTAGGAGAATGTGTTGTATTAAAAAATGAAGAAATAATTATTTTATCCGTTTCCGCCACACATGGGATTAATTAAATACAAATTTGACAAAATTCCCCTTTAGGATTCCTGCCCACGCCCATGGAACTCACCGCCTTTGCGCTTTTCGATGCGCCGCATCGTGCAGCCCATGTCCATGTCCATCTCCATGTCCGTGTCGAATCCGAAGCTGCGATACCCCTTGGCACTCAGCGCATCCGCGTAGCTCGTCATTTGCCGGCGTTCTCCGGGGTTCTAGAATGTATTTCCTTGGCTTGATGGGACCTGGATCTGCCTCCTGGAATTCGGATCGGAAAACCTCTTTCGGAACCTTCGGGAAACTCTTTTGGGATCCCGGAAACTAAACTCAAAGTGCAACACTAACACGCTGGCACTGCTCTTGTTCTGGTTACACTCTTCTACTTTCTATCTAGGGTTCTGTTTTTTTTTAAGTCTTTCGGTTCTTAACACTCAATTGTAATACACAGTAAAAAAAATGCAAAGCAACAACCAACAACCACCACGGTGGTAACAACAATAATACTGTAATTTCGTGTGCGATTGAAACGGGAAAAAAGGTAGCAAAAAGTTCTTTGGCCAACTTGTGTTCGGTGCGAATTTTTTTTGCGACTGAAATTTGGAACGTAGCGCGCAGTGTGACCACAGGCAGTGCGCCAAAATATCCACATTAAAATTTATTAAGTGGCATGGCGAGAAAAGCTTTTATTTCACTGGGAAAATAGCTTATATTGCTTGGTGCATGGAAAAGCTCAGTCCTACTTGAAAGATCTGGCAAGGTATTCCTTCTGATGAAAGGCGCGCCAAAAGCTTTAGGAATTAACTCAACCTTTAAAAAAAAAACAGTTTTGGATTTTTAGATAAATAAATTTTGTTTTGATGCAAAAACCGATTTTCAACAATTGTATAGCTGGCAAACTATACTACCCATCCACAATCGGTTTATAAGTATAAATGTTGTTTTGATTCAAAGAGCGATTTTTAAAAATCGATTTTTTGAAAAATATATTTTTTGTCCAATTTTTGCATTTTTTATAAGGGTGGGGGACATCATTTTTTCGAAAATTTGAAAATATAAAAAAAATTTTATCTGTGAATGCCATTCGATTGGCAATTTAACGACGAATTCAGCGATGTATGACATTCCATCTTTTGGCCATTACTTCTCAGCGTTTTGATAGAAAAACAGACTTTTAGGGTGGTTTCTTTTGGTGTTTGAAGATTTGTAAAAAACCAAAAAATCCAATAAAGTCCTTTTTATGTAACTTGGCCAAAACTGGACGTAAAGCCATAAAAATGACCGTTTTGTATAGCTGGGAACCTATACTACCCATCCCCAATCGGTTTATAAATATAAATTTTGTTTTGATGCAAGGAACGATTTTCAAAAATCGATTTTTTGAAAAAAAAATTTTTTGTCCAATTTTTGCATTTTTTATAAGGGAGGGGGTCATCATTTTTTCGAAAATTTGAAAATATAAAAAAAATTTTATCTGTGAATGCCATTCGATTGACAATTTAACGACGAATTCAGCGATGTATGACATTCCATCTTTTGGCCATTACTTCTCAGCGTTTTGATAGAAAAACAGACTTTTAGGGTGGTTTATTTTGGTCTTTGAAGATTTGTAAAAAACCAAAAAATCATATAAAGTCCTTTTTTTGTAACTTGACCAAAACTGGACGTAAAGCCATAAAAATGACTGTTTTGTATAGCTGGCGACCTATACTACCCATCCACAATCGGCTTATAAATATAAATTTTGTTTTGATGCAATGAACGATTTTCAAAAATCAATTTTTTGAAAAATACATTTTTTGTCCAATTTTTGCATTTTTTATAAGGGTGGGGATCATCATTTTTTCGAAAATTTGAAAATATAAAAAAAATTTTATCTGTGAATGCCATTCGATTGACAATTTAACGACGAATTCAGCGATGTATGACATTCCATCTTTTGAGCATTACTTCTCAGCGTTTTGATAGAAAAACAGACTTTTAGGGTGGTTTATTTTGGTCTTTGAAGATTTGTAAAAAACCAAAAAATCCAATAAAGTCCTTTTTATGTAACTTGGCCAAAACTGGACGTAAAGCCATAAAAATGACAGTTTTGTATAGCTGGGAACCTATACTACCCATCCACAATCGGCTTATAAATATAAATTTTGTTTTGATGCAATGAACGATTTTCAAAAATCGATTTTTTGAAAAATACATTTTTTGTCCAATTTTTGCATTTTTTATAAGGGTGGGGGTCATCATTTTTTCGAAAATTTGAAAATATAAAAAAAATTTTATCTGTGAATGCCATTCGATTGACAATTTAACGACGAATTCAGCGATGTATGACATTCCATCTTTTGGCCATTACTTCTCAGCGTTTTGATAGAAAAACAGACTTTTAGGGTGGTTTATTTTGGTCTTTGAAGATTTGTAAAAAACCAAAAAATCATATAAAGTCCTTTTTATGTAACTTGGCCAAAACTGGACGTAAAGCCATAAAAATGACTGTTTTGTATAGCTGGCAACCTATACTACCCATCCACAATCGGCTTATAAATATAAATTTTGTTTTGATGCAATGAACGATTTTCAAAAATCGATTTTTTGAAAAATACATTTTTTGTCCAATTTTTGCATTTTTTATAAGGGTGGGGATCATCATTTTTTCGAAAATTTGAAAATATAAAAAAAATTTTATCTGTGAATGCCATTCGATTGACAATTTGACGACGAATTCAGCGATGTATGACATTCCATCTTTTGAGCATTACTTCTCAGCGTTTTGATAGAAAAACAGACTTTTAGGGTGGTTTATTTTGGTCTTTGAAGATTTGTAAAAAACCAAAAAATCCAATAAAGTCCTTTTTATGTAACTTGGCCAAAACTGGACGTAAAGCCATAAAAATGACAGTTTTGTATAGCTGGGAACCTATACTACCCATCCACAATCGGCTTGTAAATATAAATTTTGTTTTGATGCAATGAACGATTTTCAAAAATCGATTTTTTGAAAAATACATTTTTTGTCCAATTTTTGCATTTTTTATAAGGGTGGGGGACATCATTTTTTCGAAAATTTGAAAATATAAAAAAAATTTTATCTGTGAATGCCATTCGATTGGCAATTTAACGACGAATTCAGCGATGTATGACATTCCATCTTTTGGCCATTACTTCTCAGCGTTTTGATAGAAAAACAGACTTTTAGGGTGGTTTCTTTTGGTGTTTGAAGATTTGTAAAAAACCAAAAAATCCAATAAAGTCCTTTTTATGTAACTTGGCCAAAACTGGACGTAAAGCCATAAAAATGACAGTTTTGTATAGCTGGGAACCTATACTACCCATCCACAATCGGTTTATAAATATAAATTTTGTTTTGATGCAAGGAACGATTTTCAAAAATCAATTTTTTAAAAAAAAAATTTTTTGTCCAATTTGAACGATTTTCAAAAATCGATTTTTTGAAAAATACATTTTTTGTCCAATTTTTGCATTTTTTATAAGGGTGGGGATCATCATTTTTTCGAAAATTTGAAAATTTAAAAAAAATTTTATCTGTGAATGCCATTCGATTGACAATTTAACGACGAATTCAGCGATGTATGACATTCCATCTTTTGAGCATTACTTCTCAGCGTTTTGATAGAAAAACAGACTTTTAGGGTGGTTTATTTTGGTCTTTGAACATTTGTAAAAAACCAAAAAATCCAATAAAGTCCTTTTTATGTAACTTGGCCAAAACTGGACGTAAAGCCATAAAAATGACAGTTTTGTATAGCTGGGAACCTATACTACCCATCCACAATCGGCTTGTAAATATAAATTTTGTTTTGATGCAATGAACGATTTTCAAAAATCGATTTTTTGAAAAATACATTTTTTGTCCAATTTTTTCATTTTTTATAAGGGTGGGGGACATCATTTTTTCGAAAATTTGAAAATATAAAAAAAATTTTATCTGTGAATGCCATTCGATTGGCAATTTAACGACGAATTCAGCGATGTATGACATTCCATCTTTTGGCCATTACTTCTCAGCGTTTTGATAGAAAAACAGACTTTTAGGGTGGTTTCTTTTGGTGTTTGAAGATTTGTAAAAAACCAAAAAATCCAATAAAGTCCTTTTTATGTAACTTGGCCAAAACTGGACGTAAAGCCATAAAAATGACAGTTTTGTATAGCTGGGAACCTATACTACCCATCCACAATCGGCTTGTAAATATAAATTTTGTTTTGATGCAAGGAACGATTTTCAAAAATCGAATTTTTTGAAAAAATAAATTTTTTGTCCAATTTTTGCATTTTTTATAAGGGTGGGGGTCATCATTTTTTCGAAAATTTGAAAATATAAAAAAAATTTTATCTGTGAATGCCATTCGATTGACAATTTAACGACGAATTCAGCGATGTATGACATTCCATCTTTTGGCCATTACTTCTCAGCGTTTTGATAGAAAAACAGACTTTTAGGGTGGTTTATTTTGGTCTTTGAAGATTTGTAAAAAACCAAAAAATCATATAAAGTCCTTTTTATGTAACTTGGACCAAAACTGGACGTAAAGCCATAAAAATGACTGTTTTGTATAGCTGGCGACCTATACTACCCATCCACAATCGGCTTATAAATATAAATTTTGTTTTGATGCAATGAACGATTTTCAAAAATCGATTTTTTGAAAAATACATTTTTTGTCCAATTTTTGCATTTTTTATAAGGGTGGGGGTCATCATTTTTTCGAAAATTTGAAAATATAAAAAAAATTTTATCTGTGAATGCCATTCGATTGACAATTTAACGACGAATTCAGCGATGTATGACATTCCATCTTTTGGCCATTACTTCTCAGCGTTTTGATAGAAAAACAGACTTTTAGGGTGGTTTATTTTGGTCTTTGAAGATTTGTAAAAAACCAAAAAATCATATAAAGTCCTTTTTATGTAACTTGGCCAAAACTGGACGTAAAGCCATAAAAATGACTGTTTTGTATAGCTGGCAACCTATACTACCCATCCACAATCGGCTTATAAATATAAATTTTGTTTTGATGCAATGAACGATTTTCAAAAATCGATTTTTTGAAAAATACATTTTTTGTCCAATTTTTGCATTTTTTATAAGGGTGGGGATCATCATTTTTTCGAAAATTTGAAAATTTAAAAAAAATTTTATCTGTGAATGCCATTCGATTGACAATTTAACGACGAATTCAGCGATGTATGACATTCCATCTTTTGAGCATTACTTCTCAGCGTTTTGATAGAAAAACAGACTTTTAGGGTGGTTTATTTTGGTCTTTGAAGATTTGTAAAAAACCAAAAAATCCAATAAAGTCCTTTTTATGTAACTTGGCCAAAACTGGACGTAAAGCCATAAAAATGACAGTTTTGTATAGCTGGGAACCTATACTACCCATCCACAATCGGCTTGTAAATATAAATTTTGTTTTGATGCAATGAACGATTTTCAAAAATCGATTTTTTGAAAAATACATTTTTTGTCCAATTTTTGCATTTTTTATAAGGGTTGGGGTCATCATTTTTTCGAAAATTTGAAAATATAAAAAAAATGTTATCTGTGAATGCCATTCGATTGGCAATTTAACGACGAATTCAGCGATGTATGACATTCCATCTTTTGGCCATTACTTCTCAGCGTTTTGATAGAAAAACAGACTTTTAGGGTGGTTTATTTTGGTGTTTGAAGATTTGTAAAAAACCAAAAAATCCAATAAAGTCCTTTTTATGTAACTTGGCCAAAACTGGACGTAAAGCCATAAAAATGACAGTTTTGTATAGCTGGGAACCTATACTACCCATCCACAATCGGTTTATAAATATAAATTTTGTTTTGATGCAAGGAACGATTTTCAAAAATCGATTTTTTGAAAAATACATTTTTTGTCCAATTTTTGCATTTTTTATAAGGGTGGGGGTCATCATTTTTTCGAAAATTTGAAAATATAAAAAAAATTTTATCTGTGAATGCCATTCGATTGACAATTTAACGACGAATTCAGCGATGTATGACATTCCATCTTTTGGCCATTACTTCTCAGCGTTTTGATAGAAAAACAGACTTTTAGGGTGGTTTATTTTGGTCTTTGAAGATTTGTAAAAAACCAAAAAATCATATAAAGTCCTTTTTATGTAACTTGGCCAAAACTGGACGTAAAGCCATAAAAATGACTGTTTTGTATAGCTGGCAACCTATACTACCCATCCACAATCGGCTTATAAATATAAATTTTGTTTTGATGCAATGAACGATTTTCAAAAATCGATTTTTTGAAAAATACATTTTTTGTCCAATTTTTGCATTTTTTATAAGGGTGGGGATCATCATTTTTTCGAAAATTTGAAAATATAAAAAAAATTTTATCTGTGAATGCCATTCGATTGACAATTTAACGACGAATTCAGCGATGTATGACATTCCATCTTTTGGCCATTACTTCTCAGCGTTTTGATAGAAAAACAGACTTTTAGGGTGGTTTATTTTGGTCTTTGAAGATTTGTAAAAAACCAAAAAATCCAATAAAGTCCTTTTTATGTAACTTGGCCAAAACTGGACGTAAAGCCATAAAAATGACAGTTTTGTATAGCTGGGAACCTATACTACCCATCCACAATCGGCTTATAAATATAAATTTTGTTTTGATGCAATGAACGATTTTCAAAAATCGATTTTTTGAAAAATACATTTTTTGTCCAATTTTTGCATTTTTTATAAGGGTGGGGGTCATCATTTTTTCGAAAATTTGAAAATATAAAAAAATGTTATCTGTGAATGCCATTCGATTGGCAATTTAACGACGAATTCAGCGATGTATGACATTCCATCTTTTGGCCATTACTTCTCAGCGTTTTGATAGAAAAACAGACTTTTAGGGTGGTTTATTTTGGTCTTTGAAGATTTGTAAAAAACCAAAAAATCCAATAAAGTCCTTTTTATGTAACTTGGCCAAAACTGGACGTAAAGCCATAAAAATGACAGTTTTGTATAGCTGGGAACCTATACTACCCATCCACAATCGGTTTATAAATATAAATTTTGTTTTGATGCAAGGAACGATTTTCAAAAATCGATTTTTTGAAAAATACATTTTTTGTCCAATTTTTGCATTTTTTATAAGGGTGGGGGTCATCATTTTTTCGAAAATTTGAAAATATAAAAAAAATTTTATCTGTGAATGCATTCGATTGACAATTTAACGACGAATTCAGCGATGTATGACATTCCATCTTTTGAGCATTACTTCTCAGCGTTTTGATAGAAAAACAGACTTTTAGGGTGGTTTATTTTGGTCTTTGAAGATTTGTAAAAAACCAAAAAATCATATAAAGTCCTTTTTATGTAACTTGGCCAAAACTGGACGTAAAGCCATAAAAATGACTGTTTTGTATAGCTGGCAACCTATACTACCCATCCACAATCGGCTTATAAATATAAATTTTGTTTTGATGCAATGAACGATTTTCAAAAATCGATTTTTTTGAAAAATACATTTTTTGTCCAATTTTTGCATTTTTTATAAGGGTGGGGATCATCATTTTTTCGAAAATTTGAAAATATAAAAAAAATTTTATCTGTGAATGCCATTCGATTGACAATTTAACGACGAATTCAGCGATGTATGACATTCCATCTTTTGAGCATTACTTCTCAGCGTTTTGATAGAAAAACAGACTTTTAGGGTGGTTTATTTTGGTCTTTGAAGATTTGTAAAAAACCAAAAAATCCAATAAAGTCCTTTTTATGTAACTTGGCCAAAACTGGACGTAAAGCCATAAAAATGACAGTTTTGTATAGCTGGGAACCTATACTACCCATCCACAATCGGCTTATAAATATAAATTTTGTTTTGATGCAATGAACGATTTTCAAAAATCGATTTTTTGAAAAATACATTTTTTGTCCAATTTTTGCATATTTTATAAGGGTGGGGGTCATCATTTTTTCGAAAATTTGAAAATATAAAAAAAATGTTATCTGTGAATGCCATTCGATTGGCAATTTAACGACGAATTCAGCGATGTATGACATTCCATCTTTTGGCCATTACTTCTCAGCGTTTTGATAGAAAAACAGACTTTTAGGGTGGTTTATTTTGGTGTTTGAAGATTTGTAAAAAACCAAAAAATCCAATAAAGTCCTTTTATGTAACTTGGCCAAAACTGGACGTAAGCCATAAAAATGACAGTTTTGTATAGCTGGGAACCTATACTACCCATCCACAATCGGTTTATAAATATAAATTTTGTTTTGATGCAAGGAACGATTTTCAAAAATCGATTTTTTGAAAAATACATTTTTTGTCCAATTTTTGCATTTTTTATAAGGGTGGGGGTCATCATTTTTTCGAAAATTTGAAAATATAAAAACAATTTTATCTGTGAATGGCATTCGATTGACAATTTAACGACGAATTCAGCGATGTATGACATTCCATCTTTGAGCATTACTTCTCAGCGTTTTGATAGAAAAACAGACTTTTAGGGTGGTTTATTTTGGTCTTTGAAGATTTGTAAAAAACCAAAAAATCATATAAAGTCCTTTTTATGTAACTTGGCCAAAACTGGACGTAAAGCCATAAAAATGACTGTTTTGTATAGCTGGCAACCTATACTACCCATCCACAATCGGCTTATAAATATAAATTTTGTTTTGATGCAATGAACGATTTTCAAAAATCGATTTTTTGAAAAATACATTTTTTGTCCAATTTTTGCATTTTTTATAAGGGTGGGGATCATCATTTTTTCGAAAATTTGAAAATATAAAAAAAATTTTATCTGTGAATGCCATTCGATTGACAATTTAACGACGAATTCAGCGATGTATGACATTCCATCTTTTGAGCATTACTTCTCAGCGTTTTGATAGAAAAACAGACTTTTAGGGTGGTTTATTTTGGTCTTTGAAGATTTGTAAAAAACCAAAAAATCCAATAAAGTCCTTTTTATGTAACTTGGCCAAAACTGGACGTAAAGCCATAAAAATGACAGTTTTGTATATCTGGGAACCTATACTACCCATCCACAATCGGCTTATAAATATAAATTTTGTTTTGATGCAATGAACGATTTTCAAAAATCGATTTTTTGAAAAATACATTTTTTGTCCAATTTTTGCATATTTTATAAGGGTGGGGGTCATCATTTTTTCGAAAATTTGAAAATATAAAAAAAATGTTATCTATGAATGCCATTCGATTGGCAATTTAACGACGAATTCAGCGATGTATGACATTCCATCTTTTGGCCATTACTTCTCAGCGTTTTGATAGAAAAACAGACTTTTAGGGTGGTTTATTTTGGTGTTTGAAGATTTGTAAAAAACCAAAAAATCCAATAAAGTCCTTTTTATGTAACTTGGCCAAAACTGGACGTAAAGCCATAAAAATGACAGTTTTGTATAGCTGGGAACCTATACTACCCATCCACAATCGGCTTATAAATATAAATTTTGTTTTGATGCAATGAACGATTTTCAAAAATCGATTTTTTGAAAAATACATTTTTTGTCCAATTTTTGCATTTTTTATAAGGGTGGGGGTCATCATTTTTTCGAAAATTTGAAAATATAAAAAAAATGTTATCTGTGAATGTCATTCGATTGGCAATTTAACGACGAATTCAGCGATGTATGACATTCCATCTTTTGGCCATTACTTCTCAGCGTTTTGATAGAAAAACTGCTTTTAGGGTGGTTTTTTTTTGGTCTTTGAAGATTTGTAAAAAACCAAAACATCGTATTAAGTCCTTTTTATGTAACTTGGCCAAAACTGGACGTAAAGCCATAAAAATGACAGTTTTGTATAGCTGGGAACCTATACTACCCATCCACAATCGGCTTATAAATATAAATTTTGTTTTGATGCAATGAACGATTTTCAAAAATCGATTTTTTGAAAAATACATTTTTTGTCCAATTTTTGCATTTTTATAAGGGTGGGGGTCATCATTTTTTCGAAAATTTGAAAATATAAAAAAAATGTTATCTGTGAATGCCATTCGATTGGCAATTTAACGACGAATTCAGCGATGTATGACATTCCATCTTTTGGCCATTACTTCTCAGCGTTTTGATAGAAAAACAGACTTTTAGGGTGGTTTATTTTGGTGTTTGAAGATTTGTAAAAAACCAAAAAATCCAATAAAGTCCTTTTTATGTAACTTGGCCAAAACTGGACGTAAAGCCATAAAAATGACAGTTTTGTATAGCTGGGAACCTATACTACCCATCCACAATCGGCTTATAAATATAAATTTTGTTTTGATGCAATGAACGATTTTTAAAAATCGATTTTTTGAAAAATACATTTTTTGTCCAATTTTTGCATTTTTTATAAGGGTGGGGGTCATCATTTTTTCGAAAATTTGAAAATATAAAAAAAATGTTATCTGTGAATGCCATTCGATTGGCAATTTAACGACGAATTCAGCGATGTATGACATTCCATCTTTTGGCCATTACTTCTCAGCGTTTTGATAGAAAAACTGCTTTTTAGGGTGGTTTTTTTTTGGTCTTTGAAGATTTGTAAAAAACCAAAACATCGTATAAAGTCCTTTTATGTAACTTGGCCAAAACTGGACGTAAAGCCATAAAAATGACAGTTTTGTATAGCTGGGAACCTATACTACCCATCCACAATCGGTTTATAAATATAAATTTTGTTTTGATGCAAGGAACGATTTTCAAAAATCGATTTTTTGAAAAATACATTTTTTGTCCAATTTTTGCATTTTTTATAAGGGTGGGGGTCATCATTTTTTCGAAAATTTGAAAATATAAAAACAATTTTATCTGTGAATGGCATTCGATTGACAACTTAACGACGAATTCAGCGATGTATGACATTCCATCTTTTGAGCATTACTTCTCAGCGTTTTGATAGAAAAACAGACTTTTAGGGTGGTTTATTTTGGTCTTTGAAGATTTGTAAAAAACCAAAAAATCATATAAAGTCCTTTTTATGTAACTTGGCCAAAACTGGACGTAAAGCCATAAAAATGACAGTTTTGTATAGCTGGGAACCTATACTACCCATCCACAATCGGCTTATAAATATAAATTTTGTTTTGATGCAATGAACGATTTTCAAAAATCGATTTTTTGAAAAATACATTTTTTGTCCAATTTTTGCATTTTTTATAAGGGTGGGGGTCATCATTTTTCGAAAATTTGAAAATATAAAAAAAATGTTATCTGTGAATGCCATTCGATTGGCAATTTAACGACGAATTCAGCGATGTATGACATTCCATCTTTTGGCCATTACTTCTCAGCGTTTTGATAGAAAAACTGCTTTTTAGGGTGGTTTTTTTTTGGTCTTTGAAGATTTGTAAAAAACCAAAACATCGTATAAAGTCCTTTTTTGTAACTTGGCCAAAACTGGACGTAAAACCATAGAAATGACTGTTTTGTAAAGCTGGCAACCTATACTACCCATCCACAATCGGTTTATAAATATTAACTTTGTTTTGATGCAAAGAGCGATTTTCAAAAATCGATTTTTTGAAAAATACATTTTTTGTCCAATTTTTGCATTTTTTATAAGGGTGGGGATCATCATTTTTTCGAAAATTTGAAAATATAAAAAAATTTTATCTGTGAATGCCATTCGATTGACAATTTAACGACGAATTCAGCGATGTATGACATTCCATCTTTTGGCCATTACTTCTCAGCGTTTTGATAGAAAAACAGACTTTTAGGGTGGTTTATTTTGGTATTTGAAGATTTGTAAAAAACCAAAAAATCATATAAAGTCCTTTTTATGTAACTTGGCCAAAACTGGACGTAAAGCCATAAAAATGACTGTTTTGTATAGCTGGCAACCTATACTACCCATCCACAATCGGCTTATAAATATAAATTTTGTTTTGATGCAATGAACGATTTTCAAAAATCGATTTTTTGAAAAATACATTTTTTGTCCAATTTTTGCATTTTTTATAAGGGTGGGGATCATCATTTTTTCGAAAATTTGAAAATATAAAAAAAATTTTATCTGTGAATGCCATTCGATTGACAATTTAACGACGAATTCAGCGATGTATGACATTCCATCTTTTGAGCATTACTTCTCAGCGTTTTGATAGAAAAACAGACTTTTAGGGTAGTTTATTTTGGTCTTTGAAGATTTGTAAAAAACCAAAAAATCATATAAAGTCCTTTTTATGTAACTTGGCCAAAACTGGACGTAAAGCCATAAAAATGACTGTTTTGTATAGCTGGCAACCTATACTACCCATCCACAATCGGCTTATAAATATAAATTTTGTTTTGATGCAATGAACGATTTTCAAAAATCGATTTTTTGAAAAATACATTTTTTGTCCAATTTTTGCATTTTTTATAAGGGTGGGGATCATCATTTTTTCGAAAATTTGAAAATTTAAAAAAAATTTTATCTGTGAATGCCATTCGATTGACAATTTAACGACGAATTCAGCGATGTATGACATTCCATCTTTTGAGCATTACTTCTCAGCGTTTTGATAGAAAAACAGACTTTTAGGGTGGTTTTTTTTGGTCTTTGAAGATTTGTAAAAAACCAAAAAATCCAATAAAGTCCTTTTTATGTAACTTGGCCAAAACTGGACGTAAAGCCATAAAAATGACAGTTTTGTATAGCTGGGAACCTATACTACCCATCCACAATCGGCTTGTAAATATAAATTTTGTTTTGATGCAATGAACGATTTTCAAAAATCGATTTTTTGAAAAATACATTTTTTGTCCAATTTTTGCATTTTTTATAAGGGTGGGGGTCATCATTTTTTCGAAAATTTGAAAATATAAAAAAAATGTTATCTGTGAATGCCATTCGATTGGCAATTTAACGACGAATTCAGCGATGTATGACATTCCATCTTTTGGCCATTACTTCTCAGCGTTTTGATAGAAAAACAGACTTTTAGGGTGGTTTATTTTGGTGTTTGAAGATTTGTAAAAAACCAAAAAATCCAATAAAGTCCTTTTTATGTAACTTGGCCAAAACTGGACGTAAAGCCATAAAAATGACAGTTTTGTATAGCTGGGAACCTATACTACCCATCCACAATCGGTTTATAAATATAAATTTTGTTTTGATGCAAGGAACGATTTTCAAAAATCGATTTTTTGAAAAATACATTTTTTGTCCAATTTTTGCATTTTTTATAAGGGTGGGGGTCATCATTTTTTCGAAAATTTGAAAATATAAAAAAAATTTTATCTGTGAATGCCATTCGATTGACAATTTAACGACGAATTCAGCGATGTATGACATTCCATCTTTTGGCCATTACTTCTCAGCGTTTTGATAGAAAAACAGACTTTTAGGGTGGTTTATTTTGGTCTTTGAAGATTTGTAAAAAACCAAAAAATCATATAAAGTCCTTTTTATGTAACTTGGCCAAAACTGGACGTAAAGCCATAAAAATGACTGTTTTGTATAGCTGGCAACCTATACTACCCATCCACAATCGGCTTATAAATATAAATTTTGTTTTGATGCAATGAACGATTTTCAAAAATCGATTTTTTGAAAAATACATTTTTGTCCAATTTTTGCATTTTTTATAAGGGTGGGGATCATCATTTTTTTCGAAAATTTGAAAATATAAAAAAAATTTTATCTGTGAATGCCATTCGATTGACAATTTAACGACGAATTCAGCGATGTATGACATTCCATCTTTTGAGCATTACTTCTCAGCGTTTTGATAGAAAAACAGACTTTTAGGGTGGTTTATTTTGGTCTTTGAAGATTTGTAAAAAACCAAAAAATCCAATAAAGTCCTTTTTATGTAACTTGGCCAAAACTGGACGTAAAGCCATAAAAATGACAGTTTTGTATAGCTGGGAACCTATACTACCCATCCACAATCGGCTTATAAATATAAATTTTGTTTTGATGCAATGAACGATTTTCAAAAATCGATTTTTTGAAAAATACATTTTTTGTCCAATTTTTGCATTTTTTATAAGGGATGGGGTCATCATTTTTTCGAAAATTTGAAAATATAAAAAAAATGTTATCTATGAATGCCATTCGATTGGCAATTTAACGACGAATTCAGCGATGTATGACATTCCATCTTTTGGCCATTACTTCTCAGCGTTTTGATAGAAAAACTGCTTTTTAGGGTGGTTTTTTTTTGGTCTTTGAAGATTTGTAAAAAACCAAAACATCGTATTAAGTCCTTTTTATGTAACTTGGCCAAAACTGGACGTAAAGCCATAAAAATGACAGTTTTGTATAGCTGGGAACCTATACTAACCATCCACAATCGGCTTATAAATATAAATTTTGTTTTGATGCAATGAACGATTTTCAAAAATCGATTTTTTGAAAAATACATTTTTTGTCCAATTTTTGCATTTTTTATAAGGGTGGGGGTCATCATTTTTTCGAAAATTTGAAAATATAAAAAAAATGTTATCTGTGAATGCCATTCGATTGGCAATTTAACGACGAATTCAGCGATGTATGACATTCCATCTTTTGGCCATTACTTCTCAGCGTTTTGATAGAAAAACTGCTTTTTAGGGTGGTTTTTTTTTGGTCTTTGAAGATTTGTAAAAAACCAAAACATCGTATAAAGTCCTTTATGTAACTTGGCCAAAACTGGACGTAAAACCATAGAAATGACTGTTTTGTAAAGCTGGCAACCTATACTACCCATCCACAATCGGTTTATAAATATTAACTTTGTTTTGATGCAAAGAGCGATTTTCAAAAATCGATTTTTTGAAAAATACATTTTTTGTCCAATTTTTGCATTTTTTATAAGGGTGGGGATCATCATTTTTTCGAAAATTTGAAAATATAAAAAAAATGTTATCTGTGAATGCCATTCGATTGACAATTTAACGACGAATTCAGCGATGTATGACATTCCATCTTTTGGCCAGTTCTTCTCAGCGTTTTGATAGAAAAACAGACTTTTAGGGTGGTTTATTTTGGTCTTTGAAGATTTGTAAAAAACCAAAACATCGTATTAAGTCCTTTTTATGTAACTTGGCCAAAACTGGACGTAAAGCCATAAAAATGACAGTTTTGTATAGCTGGGAACCTATACTACCCATCCACAATCGGCTTATAAATATAAATTTTGTTTTGATGCAATGAACGATTTTCAAAAATCGATTTTTTGAAAAATACATTTTTTGTCCAATTTTTGCATTTTTTATAAGGGTGGGGGTCATCATTTTTTCGAAAATTTGAAAATATAAAAAAAATGTTATCTGTGAATGCCATTCGATTGGCAATTTAACGACGAATTCAGCGATGTATGACATTCCATCTTTTGGCCATTACTTCTCAGCGTTTTGATAGAAAAACTGCTTTTTAGGGTGGTTTTTTTTTGGTCTTTGAAGATTTGTAAAAAACCAAAACATCGTATAAAGTCCTTT